>NW_026060789.1:867500-945000 GCF_929443795.1 Astur gentilis
CTAACCCCTACCCTAATGGACCCTAACCCTAACCCTAACCCTAATGGCCCTAACCCTAACCCTAACACTGACCCTAACCCTAACCCTAAGCCTAACCCTAACCCCCTAACCCTAACCCTAACCCTAACCCCTAACCCTAACCCTAACCCTAACCCCAACCCTAACCCTAACCCTAACCCTAACCCCTAACTGTAAACCTTTTCTGACAAGTTGCAGGATGTGTGCCGTTTCCGAAACAGGTTCTGCTGAGGACGAGAGCCATGAGATTTTCCTCCTCTGGGCAAACCCGTATCCCAGATCCTGTTGTGCCTGTGAATAGGCTGCAGGGGGACGGTGAAGACCAGCAACATCTTTCAGGGCTGCCACCTTCCGTGTGGGACAAGGAGCCGGACGTGTGCCTTTCCGGAATCAGGCTCTGCCGAGGACGAGAGCCATGAGATGTTCCTCCTCGGGGCAAGCCCGGGTCCCAGATCCTGTTGTGCCTGTGAATAGGCTGCAGGGGGACGGTGAAGACCAGCAACATCTTTCCAGCCTGCCACCTTCCGTGTGGGACACGGAGCCGGACGTGTGCCTTTCCAGAATCAGGCTCTGCCGAGGACGAGAGCCATGAGATGTTCCTCCTCTGGGCAAGCCCGGGTCCTGAATCCTGTTGTGCCTGTGAATAGGCTGCAGGGGGACGGTGAAGACCAGCAACATCTTTCCGGCCTGCCACCTTCCGTGTGGGACAAGGAGCCGGACGTGTGCCTTTCCAGAATCAGACTCTACCGAGGACGAGAGCCATGAGATGTTCCTCCTCTGGGCAAGCCCGGGTCCCAGATCCTGTTGTGCCTGTGAATAGGCTGCAGGGGGACGGTGAAGACCAGCAACAGCTTTCAGGGCTGCCACCTTCCGTGTGGGACAAGGAGCCGGACGTGTGCCTTTTCGGAATCAGGCTCTGCCGAGGACGAGAGACTAACCCTGACCCTAACCCTAACCCTAACCCCTAACCCTAACCCTAAGCCCATCCCTAACGACCCTAACCCTAACCCTAACCCTAAGCCCTTAACACTAACCCTAACCCTAAACCCTAACCCTAACCCTAACTGTAACCCTAACCCTGACCCTATCTCCTAACTCTAACCCTAACCCTAACCCCTAACCCTAACCGTAACCCTAAGCACCTAACCCTAACACTCACCCTAACACCTAACCCTAACCCTAATCCTAATCCCTAACCCTAACCCTAACCCTAATGGACCCTAACCCTAACCCTAACCCTAACCCCTAACCCTAACCCTAACCCTAATGGACCCTAACCCTAACCCTAACCCTGACCCTAACCCTAACCCTAAGCCTAACCCCAACCCCCAACCCTAACCCTAACCCTAACCCCTAACCCTAACCCTAACCCTAACCCTATCCCTAACCCCAACCCTAACCCTAACCCTAACCCTAACCCCTAACTGTAAACCTTTTCTGACAAGTTGCAGGATGTGTGCCGTTTCCGAAACAGGTTCTGCTGAGGACGAGAGCCATGAGATGTTCCTCCTCTGGGCAAGCTCGGGTCCAAGATCCTTTTGTGCCTGTGAATAGGCTGCAGGGGGACGGTGAAGACCAGCAAAAGCTTTCAGGGCTGCCACTTCCGTGTGGGACACAGAGCCGGACGTGTGCCTTTCCAGAATCAGGCTCTGCCGAGGACGAGAGCCATGAGATGTTCCTCCTCTGGGCAAGCCCGGGTCCTGAATCCTGTTGTGCCTGTGAATAGGCTGCAGGGGGACGGTGAAGACCAGCAACATCTTTCCGGCCTGCCACCTTCCGTGTGGGACAAGGAGCCGGACGTGTGCCTTTTCGAAAAGAGGCCCTGCCGAGCACGAGAGCCATGAGATGTTCCTCCGCTGGGCAAGCCCGGGTCCCAGATCCTGTTGTGCCTGTGAATAGGCTGCAGGGGGGCGGTGAAGACCAGCAACAGCTTTCAGGGCTGGCACCTTCCGTGTGGGACAAGGAGCCGGTCGTGTGCCTTTTCGGGAAGAGGCTCTGCCGAGGACAAGAGCCATGATATTTTCCTCCTCTGGGCGTTCCCGGGTCCTGAATACTGTTGTGCCTGTGAATAGGCTGCAGGGGGACGGTGAAGACCAGCAACATCCTTCAGGGGTGCAAACTTCCGTGTGGGACAAGGAGCCGGACGTGTGCCTTTTCGGAAACAGGCCCTGCCGAGGACGAGAGACATGAGATGTTCCTCCTCTGGGCAAGTCCGGGTCCCAGATCCTGTTGTGCCTGTGAATAGGCTGCAGGGGGACGGTGAAGACCAGCAACAGCTTTCAGGGCTGCCACCCTCCGTGTGGGACAAGGAGCCGGACTTGTGCCTTTCCGGAATCAGGCTCTGCCGAGACGAGAGACATGAGATGTTCCTCCTCTGGGCAAGCCCGGGTCCCAGATCCTGTTGTACCTGTGAATAAGCTGCAGGGGGGCGGTGAAGACCAGCAAAAGCTTTCAGGGCTGCCACCTTCCGTGTGGGACAAGGAGCCGGACGTGTGCCTTTTCGGAAACAGGCTCTGCCGAGGACGAGAGACTAACCCTGACCCTAACCCTAACCCTAACCCTAAGCCCTTAACACTAACCCTAACCCTAAACCCTAACCCTAACACTAACTGTAACCCTAACCCGGACCCTAACTCCTAACCGTAACCCTAACCACCTAACCCTAACACTCACCCTAACACGTAACCCTAACCCCTAACCCTAACCCCTACCCTAATGGACCCTAACCCTAACCCTAACCCTAATGGCCCTAACCCTAACCCTAACACTGACCCTAACCCTAACCCTAAGCCTAACCCTAACCCCCTAACCCTAACCCTAACCCTAACCCCTAACCCTAACCCTAACCCTAACCCCAACCCTAACCCTAACCCTAACCCTAACCCCTAACTGTAAACCTTTTCTGACAAGTTGCAGGATGTGTGCCGTTTCCGAAACAGGTTCTGCTGAGGACGAGAGCCATGAGATTTTCCTCCTCTGGGCAAACCCGTATCCCAGATCCTGTTGTGCCTGTGAATAGGCTGCAGGGGGACGGTGAAGACCAGCAACATCTTTCAGGGCTGCCACCTTCCGTGTGGGACAAGGAGCCGGACGTGTGCCTTTCCGGAATCAGGCTCTGCCGAGGACGAGAGCCATGAGATGTTCCTCCTTGGGGCAAGCCCGGGTCCCAGATCCTGTTGTGCCTGTGAATAGGCTGCAGGGGGACGGTGAAGACCAGCAACATCTTTCCAGCCTGCCACCTTCCGTGTGGGACACGGAGCCGGACGTGTGCCTTTCCAGAATCAGGCTCTGCCGAGGACGAGAGCCATGAGATGTTCCTCCTCTGGGCAAGCCCGGGTCCCGAATCCTGTTGTGCCTGTGAATAGGCTGCAGGGGGACGGTGAAGACCAGCAACATCTTTCCGGCCTGCCACCTTCCGTGTGGGACAAGGAGCCGGACGTGTGCCTTTCCAGAATCAGACTCTGCCGAGGACGAGAGCCATGAGATGTTCCTCCTCTGGGCAAGCCCGGGTCCCAGATCCTGTTGTGCCTGTGAATAGGCTGCAGGGGGACGGTGAAGACCAGCAACAGCTTTCAGGGCTGCCACCTTCCGTGTGGGACAAGGAGCCGGACGTGTGCCTTTTCGGAATCAGGCTCTGCCGAGGACGAGAGACTAACCCTGACCCTAACCCTAACCCTAACCCCTAACCCTAACCCTAAGCCCATCCCTAACGACCCTAACCCTAACCCTAACCCTAAGCCCTTAACACTAACCCTAACCCTAAACCCTAACCCTAACCCTAACTGTAACCCTAACCCTGACCCTATCTCCTAACTCTAACCCTAACCCTAACCCCTAACCCTAACCGTAACCCTAAGCACCTAACCCTAACACTCACCCTAACACCTAACCCTAACCCTAATCCTAATCCCTAACCCTAACCCTAACCCTAATGGACCCTAACCCTAACCCTAACCCTAACCCCTAACCCTAACCCTAACCCTAATGGACCCTAACCCTAACCCTAACCCTGACCCTAACCCTAACCCTAAGCCTAACCCCAACCCCCAACCCTAACCCTAACCCTAACCCCTAACCCTAACCCTAACCCTAACCCTATCCCTAACCCCAACCCTAACCCTAACCCTAACCCTAACCCCTAACTGTAAACCTTTTCTGACAAGTTGCAGGATGTGTGCCGTTTCCGAAACAGGTTCTGCTGAGGACGAGAGCCATGAGATGTTCCTCCTCTGGGCAAGCTCGGGTCCAAGATCCTTTTGTGCCTGTGAATAGGCTGCAGGGGGACGGTGAAGACCAGCAACAGCTTTCAGGGCTGCCACCTTCCGTGTGGGACAAGGAGCCGGACGTGTGCCTTCCGGAATCAGGCTCTGCCGAGGACGAGAGCCATGAGATGCTCCCCCTCTGGGCAAGCCCCGGTCCCAGATCCTGTTGTGCCTGTGAATAGGCTGCAGGGGGACGGTGAAGACCAGCAACATCTTTCCAGCCTGCCACCTTCCGTGTGGGACAAGGAGCCGGACGTGTGCCTTTTCGAAAAGTGGCCCTGCCGAGGACGAGAGCCATGAGATTTTCCTCCTCTGGGCAAGCCTGGGTCCCAGATCCTGTTGTGCCTGTGAATAGGCTGCAGGGGGACGGTGAAGACCAGCAACAGCTTTCAGGGCTGCCACCTTCCGTGTGGGACAAGGAGCCGGACATGTGCCTTCTCGGAAATAGACTCTGCCGAGGACGAGAGCCATGAGATGTTCCTCCTCTGGGCAAGCCCGGCTCCCAGATCCTGTTGTGCCTGTGAATAGGCTGAAGGGGGACGGTGAAGACCAGCAACATCTTTCCGGCCTGACACCTTCCGTGTGGGACAAGGAGCCGGACGTGTGCCTTTTCGGAAACAGGCCCTGCCGAGGACGAGAGACATGAGATGTTCCTCCTCTGGGCAAGCCCGGGTCCCAGATCCTGTTGCACCTGTGAATAAGCTGCAGGGGGACGGTGAAGACCAGCAACAGCTTTCAGGGCTGCCACCTTCCGTGTGGGACAAGGAGCCGGATGTGTGCCTTTTCGGAAACAGGCTCTGCCGAGGACGAGAGACTAACCCTGACCCTAACCCTAACCCTAACCCCTAACCCTAACCCTAAGCCCATCCCTAACGACCCTAACCCTAACCCTAACCCTAAGCCCTTAAGAGTAACCCTAACCCTAAACCCTAACCCTAACCCTAACTGTAACCCTAACCCTAACCCTAACCCTAATCCCAACCCTAACCCTAACCTAACCCTAACCCCTAACCCCAACCCTAACCCCTAACTGTAAACCTTTTCTGACAAGTTGCAGGATGTGTGCCATTTCCGAAACAGGTTCTGCTGAGGACGAGAGCCATGAGATTTTCCTCCTGTGGGCAATCCCGTATCCCTGATCCTGTTGTGCCTGTGAATAGGCTGCAGGGGGACGGTGAAGACCAGCAACAGCTTTCAGGGCTGCCAACTTCCGTGTGGGACAAGGAGCTGGATGTGTGTCTTTTCGGAAACAGGTCCTGCCGAGGATGAGAGCCATGAGATGGTCCTCCTCGGGGCAAGCCCGCATCGTGAATCCTGTTGTGCCTGTGAATAGGCTGCAGGGGGACGGTGAAGACCAGCAACAGCTTTCAGGGCTGCCACCCTCCGTGTGGGACAAGGAGCCGGACTTGTGCCTTTCCGGAATCAGGCTCTGCCGAGACGAGAGACATGAGATGTTCCTCCTCTGGGCAAGCCCGGGTCCCAGATCCTGTTGTACCTGTGAATAAGCTGCAGGGGGACGGTGAAGACCAGCAAAAGCTTTCAGGGCTGCCACCTTCCGTGTGGGACAAGGAGCCGGACGTGTGCCTTTTCGGAAACAGGCTCTGCCGAGGACGAGAGACTAACCCTGACCCTAACCCTAACCCTAACCCTAAGCCCTTAACACTAACCCTAACCCTAAACCCTAACCCTAACACTAACTGTAACCCTAACCCGGACCCTAACTCCTAACCGTAACCCTAACCACCTAACCCTAACACTCACCCTAACACGTAACCCTAACCCCTAACCCTAACCCCTACCCTAATGGACCCTAACCCTAACCCTAACCCTAATGGCCCTAACCCTAACCCTAACACTGACCCTAACCCTAACCCTAACCCCCTAACCCTAACCCTAACCCTAACCCCTAACCCTAACCCTAACCCTAACCCCAACCCTAACCCTAACCCTAACCCTAACCCCTAACTGTAAACCTTTTCTGACAAGTTGCAGGATGTGTGCCGTTTCCGAAACAGGTTCTGCTGAGGACGAGAGCCATGAGATTTTCCTCCTCTGGGCAAGCCCGTATCCCAGATCCTGTTGTGCCTGTGAATAGGCTGCAGGGGGACGGTGAAGACCAGCAACATCTTTCAGGGCTGCCACCTTCCGTGTGGGACAAGGAGCCGGACGTGTGCCTTTCCGGAATCAGGCTCTGCCGAGGACGAGAGACATGAGATGTTCCTCCTCGGGGCAAGCCCGGGTCCCAGATCCTGTTGTGCCTGTGAATAGGCTGCAGGGGGACGGTGAAGACCAGCAACAGCTTTCAGGGCTGCCACTTCCGTGTGGGACACGGAGCCGGACGTGTGCCTTTCCAGAATCAGGCTCTGCCGAGGACGAGAGCCATGAGATGTTCCTCCTCTGGGCAAGCCCGGGTCCTGAATCCTGTTGTGCCTGTGAATAGGCTGCAGGGGGACGGTGAAGACCAGCAACATCTTTCCGGCCTGCCACCTTCCGTGTGGGACAAGGAGCCGGACGTGTGCCTTTCCAGAATCAGACTCTACCGAGGACGAGAGCCATGAGATGTTCCTCCTCTGGGCAAGCCCGGGTCCCAGATCCTGTTGTGCCTGTGAATAGGCTGCAGGGGGACGGTGAAGACCAGCAACAGCTTTCAGGGCTGCCACCTTCCTTGTGGGACAAGGAGCCGGACGTGTGCCTTTTCGAAAAGAGGCCCTGCCGAGGACGAGAGCCATGAGATGTTCCTCCGCTGGGCAAGCCCGGGTCCCAGATCCTGTTGTGCCTGTGAATAGGCTGAAGGGGGGCAGTGAAGACCAGCAACAGCTTTCAGGGCTGCCACCTTCCGTGTGGGACAAGGAGCCGGACGTGTGCCTTTTCGGAATCAGGCTCTGCCGAGGACGAGAGACTAACCCTGACCCTAACCCTAACCCTAACCCCTAACCCTAACCCTAAGCCCATCCCTAACGACCCTAACCCTAACCCTAACCCTAAGCCCTTAACACTAACCCTAACCCTAAACCCTAACCCTAACCCTAACTGTAACCCTAACCCTGACCCTATCTCCTAACTCTAACCCTAACCCTAACCCCTAACCCTAACCGTAACCCTAACCACCTAACCCTAACACTCACCCTAACACCTAACCCTAACCCTAATCCTAATCCCTAACCCTAACCCTAACCCTAATGGACCCTAACCCTAACCCTAACCCTAACCCCTAACCCTAACCCTAACCCTAATGGACCCTAACCCTAACCCTAACCCTGACCCTAACCCTAACCCTAAGCCTAACCCCAACACCCTAACCCTAACCCTAACCCTAACCCCTAACCCTAACCCTAACCCTAACCCTATCCCTAACCCCAACCCTAACCCTAACCCTAACCCTAACCCCTAACTGTAAACCTTTTCTGACAAGTTGCAGGATGTGTGCCGTTTCCGAAACAGGTTCTGCTGAGGACGAGAGCCATGAGATGTTCCTCCTCTGGGCAAGCTCGGGTCCAAGATCCTTTTGTGCCTGTGAATAGGCTGCAGGGGGACGGTGAAGACCAGCAACAGCTTTCAGGGCTGCCACCTTCCTTGTGGAACACGGAGCCGGACGTGTGCCTTTCCAGAATCAGGCACTGCCGAGGACGAGAGCTATGAGATGTTCCTCCTCTGGGCAAGCCCCGGTCCCAGATCCTGTTGTGCCTGTGAATAGGCTGCAGGGGGACGGTGAAGACCAGCAACATCTTTCCAGCCTGCCACCTTCCTTGTGGGACAAGGAGCCGGACGTGTGCCTTTTCGAAAAATGGCCCTGCCGAGGACGAGAGCCATGAGATGTTCCTCCTCTGGGCAAGCCCGGGTCCCAGATCCTGTTGTGCCTGTGAATAGGCTGCAGGGGGACGGTGAAGACCAGCAACATCTTTCCAGCCTGCCACCTTCCGTGTGGGACAAGGAGCCGGACATGTGCCTTCTCGGAAATAGACTCTGCCGAGGACGAGAGCCATGAGATGTTCCTCCTCTGGGCAAGCCCGGCTCCCAGATCCTGTTGTGCCTGTGAATAGGCTGAAGGGGGACGGTGAAGACCAGCAACATCTTTCCGGCCTGACACCTTCCGTGTGGGACAAGGAGCCGGACGTGTGCCTTTTCGGAAACAGGCCCTGTCGAGGACGAGAGCCATGAGATGTTCCTCCTCTGGGCAAGCCCGGGTCCCAGATCCTGTTGCACCTGTGAATAAGCTGCAGGGGGACGGTGAAGACCAGCAACAGCTTTCAGGGCTGCCACCTTCCGTGTGGGACAAGGAGCCGGACGTGTGCCTTTTCGGAAACAGGCTCTGCCGAGGACGAGAGACTAACCCTGACCCTAACCCTAACCCTAACCCCTAACCCTAACCCTAAGCCCATCCCTAACGACCCTAACCCTAACCCTAACCCTAAGCCCTTAACAGTAACCCTAACCCTAAACCCTAACCCTAACCCTAACTGTAACCCTAACCCTAACCCTAACCCTAATCCCAACCCTAACCCTAACCCCAACCCTAACCCCTAACCCCAACCCTAACCCCTAACTGTAAACCTTTTCTGACAAGTTGCAGGATGTGTGCCGTTTCCGAAACAGGTTCTGCTGAGGACGAGAGCCATGAGATTTTCCTCCTGTGGGCAATCCCGTATCCCTGATCCTGTTGTGCCTGTGAATAGGCTGCAGGGGGACGGTGAAGACCAGCAACAGCTTTCAGGGCTGCCACCCTCCGTGTGGGACAAGGAGCCGGACTTGTGCCTTTCCGGAATCAGGCTTTGCCGAGACGAGAGACATGAGATGTTCCTCCTCTGGGCAAGCCCGGGTCCCAGATCCTGTTGTACCTGTGAATAAGCTGCAGGGGGACGGTGAAGACCAGCAAAAGCTTTCAGGGCTGCCACCTTCCGTGTGGGACAAGGAGCCGGACGTGTGCCTTTTCGGAAACAGGCTCTGCCGAGGACGAGAGACTAACCCTGACCCTAACCCTAACCCTAACCCTAAGCCCTTAACACTAACCCTAACCCTAAACCCTAACCCTAACACTAACTGTAACCCTAACCCGGACCCTAACTCCTAACCGTAACCCTAACCACCTAACCCTAACACTCACCCTAACACGTAACCCTAACCCCTAACCCTAACCCCTACCCTAATGGACCCTAACCCTAACCCTAACCCTAATGGCCCTAACCCTAACCCTAACACTGACCCTAACCCTAACCCTAAGCCTAACCCTAACCCCCTAACCCTAACCCTAACCCTAACCCCTAACCCTAACCCTAACCCTAACCCCAACCCTAACCCTAACCCTAACCCTAACCCCTAACTGTAAACCTTTTCTGACAAGTTGCAGGATGTGTGCCGTTTCCGAAACAGGTTCTGCTGAGGACGAGAGCCATGAGATTTTCCTCCTCTGGGCAAGCCCGGGTCCCAGATCCTGTTGTGCCTGTGAATAGGCTGCAGGGGGACGGTGAAGACCAGCAACAGCTTTCAGGGCTGCCACTTCCGTGTGGGACACGGTGCCGGACGTGTGCCTTTCCAGAATCAGGCTCTGCCGAGGACGAGAGCCATGAGATGTTCCTCCTCTGGGCAAGCCCGGGTCCCAGATCCTGTTGTGCCTCTGAATAGGCTGCAGGGGGACGGTGAAGACCAGCAACATCTTTCCGGCCTGCCACCTTCCGTGTGGGACAAGGAGCCGGACGTGTGCCTTTCCAGAATCAGACTCTACCGAGGACGAGAGCCATGAGATGTTCCTCCTCTGGGCAAGCCCGGGTCCCAGATCCTGTTGTGCCTGTGAATAGGCTGCAGGGGGACGGTGAAGACCAGCAACAGCTTTCAGGGCTGCCACCTTCCTTGTGGGACAAGGAGCCGGACGTGTGCCTTTTCGAAAAGAGGCCCTGCCGAGGACGAGAGCCATGAGATGTTTCTCCGCTGGGCAAGCCCGGGTCCCAGATCCTGTTGTGCCTGTGAATAGGCTGCAGGGGGACGGTGAAGACCAGCAACAGCTTTCAGGGCTGCCACCTTCCGTGTGGGACAAGGAGCCGGACGTGTGCCTTTTCGGAATCAGGCTCTGCCGAGGACGAGAGACTAACCCTGACCCTAACCCTAACCCTAACCCCTAACCCTAACCCTAAGCCCATCCCTAACGACCCTAACCCTAACCCTAACCCTAAGCCCTTAACACTAACCCTAACCCTAAACCCTAACCCTAACCCTAACTGTAACCCTAACCCTGACCCTATCTCCTAACTCTAACCCTAACCCTAACCCCTAACCCTAACCGTAACCCTAACCACCTAACCCTAACACTCACCCTAACACCTAACCCTAACCCTAATCCTAATCCCTAACCCTAACCCTAACCCTAATGGACCCTAACCCTAACCCTAACCCTAACCCCTAACCCTAACCCTAACCCTAATGGACCCTAACCCTAACCCTAACCCTGACCCTAACCCTAACCCTAAGCCTAACCCCAACACCCTAACCCTAACCCTAACCCTAACCCCTAACCCTAACCCTAACCCTAACCCTATCCCTAACCCCAACCCTAACCCTAACCCTAACCCTAACCCCTAACTGTAAACCTTTTCTGACAAGTTGCAGGATGTGTGCCGTTTCCGAAACAGGTTCTGCTGAGGACGAGAGCCATGAGATGTTCCTCCTCTGGGCAAGCTCGGGTCCAAGATCCTTTTGTGCCTGTGAATAGGCTGCAGGGGGACGGTGAAGACCAGCAACAGCTTTCAGGGCTGCCACCTTCCTTGTGGAACACGGAGCCGGACGTGTGCCTTTCCAGAATCAGGCACTGCTGAGGACGAGAGCTATGAGATGTTCCTCCTCTGGGCAAGCCCCGGTCCCAGATCCTGTTGTGCCTGTGAATAGGCTGCAGGGGGACGGTGAAGACCAGCAACATCTTTCCAGCCTGCCACCTTCCTTGTGGGACAAGGAGCCGGACGTGTGCCTTTTCGAAAAGTGGCCCTGCCGAGGACGAGAGCCATGAGATTTTCCTCCTCTGGGCAAGCCCGGGTCCCAGATCCTGTTGTGCCTGTGAATAGGCTGCAGGGGGACGGTGAAGACCAGCAACATCTTTCCAGCCTGCCACCTTCCGTGTGGGACAAGGAGCCGGACGTGTGCCTTTCCAGAATCAGACTCTACCGAGGACGAGAGCCATGAGATGTTCCTCCTCTGGGCAAGCCCGGGTCCCAGATCCTGTTGTGCCTGTGAATAGGCTGCAGGGGGACGGTGAAGACCAGCAACAGCTTTCAGGGCTGCCACCTTCCTTGTGGGACAAGGAGCCGGACGTGTGCCTTTTCGAAAAGAGGCCCTGCCGAGGACGAGAGCCATGAGATGTTTCTCCGCTGGGCAAGCCCGGGTCCCAGATCCTGTTGTGCCTGTGAATAGGCTGCAGGGGGACGGTGAAGACCAGCAACAGCTTTCAGGGCTGCCACCTTCCGTGTGGGACAAGGAGCCGGACGTGTGCCTTTTCGGAATCAGGCTCTGCTGAGGACGAGAGACTAACCCTGACCCTAACCCTAACCCTAACCCCTAACCCTAACCCTAAGCCCATCCCTAACGACCCTAACCCTAACCCTAACCCTAAGCCCTTAACACTAACCCTAACCCTAAACCCTAACCCTAACCCTAACTGTAACCCTAACCCTGACCCTATCTCCTAACTCTAACCCTAACCCTAACCCCTAACCCTAACCGTAACCCTAACCACCTAACCCTAACACTGACCCTAACACCTAACCCTAACCCTAATCCTAATCCCTAACCCTAACCCTAACCCTAATGGACCCTAACCCTAACCCTAACCCTAACCCCTAACCCTAACCCTAACCCTAATGGACCCTAACCCTAACCCTAACCCTGACCCTAACCCTAACCCTAAGCCTAACCCCAACACCCTAACCCTAACCCTAACCCTAACCCCTAACCCTAACCCTAACCCTAACCCTATCCCTAACCCCAACCCTAACCCTAACCCTAACCCTAACCCCTAACTGTAAACCTTTTCTGACAAGTTGCAGGATGTGTGCCGTTTCCGAAACAGGTTCTGCTGAGGACGAGAGCCATGAGATGTTCCTCCTCTGGGCAAGCTCGGGTCCAAGATCCTTTTGTGCCTGTGAATAGGCTGCAGGGGGACGGTGAAGACCAGCAACAGCTTTCAGGGCTGCCACCTTCCTTGTGGAACACGGAGCCGGACGTGTGCCTTTCCAGAATCAGGCACTGCCGAGGACGAGAGCTATGAGATGTTCCTCCTCTGGGCAAGCCCCGGTCCCAGATCCTGTTGTGCCTGTGAATAGGCTGCAGGGGGACGGTGAAGACCAGCAACATCTTTCCAGCCTGCCACCTTCCTTGTGGGACAAGGAGCCGGACGTGTGCCTTTTCGAAAAGTGGCCCTGCCGAGGACGAGAGCCATGAGATTTTCCTCCTCTGGGCAAGCCCGGGTCCCAGATCCTGTTGTGCCTGTGAATAGGCTGCAGGGGGACGGTGAAGACCAGCAACATCTTTCCAGCCTGCCACCTTCCGTGTGGGACAAGGAGCCGGACATGTGCCTTCTCGGAAATAGACTCTGCCGAGGACGAGAGCCATGAGATGTTCCTCCTCTGGGCAAGCCCGGCTCCCAGATCCTGTTGTGCCTGTGAATAGGCTGAAGGGGGACGGTGAAGACCAGCAACATCTTTCCGGCCTGACACCTTCCGTGTGGGACAAGGAGCCGGACGTGTGCCTTTTCGGAAACAGGCCCTGCCGAGGACGAGAGACATGAGATGTTCCTCCTCTGGGCAAGCCCGGGTCCCAGATCCTGTAGTACCTGTGAATAGGCTGCAGGGGGACGGTGAAGACCAGCAACAGCTTTCCGGCCTGCCACCTTCCGTGTGGGACAAGGAGCCGGACGTGTGTCTTTTCGGGAAGAGGCTCTGCCGAGGACAAGAGCCATGAGATGTTCCTCCTCTGGGCAAGCCCGGGTCCTGAATCCTGTTGTACCTGTGAATAGGCTGCAGGGGGACGGTGAAGACCAGCAACAGCTTTCAGGGCTGCCACCTTCCGTGTGGGACAAGGAGCCGGACGTGTGCCTTTTCAGAAATAGGCTCTGCCGAGGACGAGATCCATGAGATGTTCCTCCTCTGGGCAAGCCCGGGTCCCAGATCCTGTTGTGCCTGTGAATAGGCTGCAGGGGGACGGTGAAGACCAGCAACATCCTTCAGGGGTGCCAACTTCCGTGTGGGACAAGGAGCCGGACGTGTGCCTTTTCGGAAAAAGGCCCTGTCGAGGACGAGAGCCATGAGATGTTCCTCCACTGGGCAAGCCCGGGTCCCAGATCCAGTTGTGCCAGTGAATAGGCTGCAGGGGGACGGTGAAGACTAGCAACAGCTTTCAGGGCTGCCACATTCCGTGTGGGACAAGGAGCCGGACGTGTGCCTTTCCGGAATCAGGCTCTGCCGAGGACGAGAGACATGAGATGTTCCTCCTCTGGGCAAGCCCGGGTCCCAGATCCTGTTGCACCTGTGAATAAGCTTCAGGGGGACGGTGAAGACCAGCAACAGCTTTCAGGGCTGCCACCTTCCGTGTGGGACAAGGAGCCGGACGTGTGCCTTTTCGGAAACAGGCTCTGCCGAGGACGAGAGACTAACCCTGACCCTAACCCTAACCCTAACCCCTAACCCTAACCCTAAGCCCATCCCTAACGACCCTAACCCTAACCCTAACCCTAAGCCCTTAACAGTAACCCTAACCCTAAACCCTAACCCTAACCCTAACTGTAACCCTAACCCTAACCCTAACCCTAATCCCAACCCTAACCCTAACCTAACCCTAACCCCTAACCCCAACCCTAACCCCTAACTGTAAACCTTTTCTGACAAGTTGCAGGATGTGTGCCATTTCCGAAACAGGTTCTGCTGAGGACGAGAGCCATGAGATTTTCCTCCTCTGGGCAAGCCCGTATCCCAGATCCTGTTGTGCCTGTGAATAGGCTGCAGGGGGACGGTGAAGACCAGCAACATCTTTCAGGGCTGCCACCTTCCGTGTGGGACAAGGAGCCGGACGTGTGCCTTTCCGGAATCAGGCTCTGCCGAGGACGAGAGCCATGAGATGTTCCTCCTCGGGGCAAGCCCGGGTCCCAGATCCTGTTGTGCCTGTGAATAGGCTGCAGGGGGACGGTGAAGACCAGCAACAGCTTTCAGGGCTGCCACTTCCGTGTGGGACACGGAGCCAGACGTGTGCCTTTCCAGAATCAGGCTCTGCCGAGGACGAGAGCCATGAGATGTTCCTCCTCTGGGCAAGCCCGGGTCCCAGATCCTGTTGTGCCTGTGAATAGGCTGCAGGGGGACGGTGAAGACCAGCAACATCTTTCCGGCCTGCCACCTTCCGTGTGGGACAAGGAGCCGGACGTGTGCCTTTCCAGAATCAGACTCTACCGAGGACGAGAGCCATGAGATGTTCCTCCTCTGGGCAAGCCCGGGTCCCAGATCCTGTTGTGCCTGTGAATAGGCTGCAGGGGGACGGTGAAGACCAGCAACAGCTTTCAGGGCTGCCACCTTCCTTGTGGGACAAGGAGCCGGACGTGTGCCTTTTCGAAAAGAGGCCCTGCCGAGGACGAGAGCCATGAGATGTTTCTCCGCTGGGCAAGCCCGGGTCCCAGATCCTGTTGTGCCTGTGAATAGGCTGAAGGGGGGCAGTGAAGACCAGCAACAGCTTTCAGGGCTGCCACCTTCCGTGTGGGACAAGGAGCCGGACGTGTGCCTTTTCGGAATCAGGCTCTGCCGAGGACGAGAGACTAACCCTGACCCTAACCCTAACCCTAACCCCTAACCCTAACCCTAAGCCCATCCCTAACGACCCTAACCCTAACCCTAACCCTAAGCCCTTAACACTAACCCTAACCCTAAACCCTAACCCTAACCCTAACTGTAACCCTAACCCTGACCCTATCTCCTAACTCTAACCCTAACCCTAACCCCTAACCCTAACCGTAACCCTAACCACCTAACCCTAACACTCACCCTAACACCTAACCCTAACCCTAACCCCTAACCCTAACCCTAACCCTAATGGACCCTAACCCTAACCCTAACCCTGACCCTAACCCTAACCCTAAGCCTAACCCCAACACCCTAACCCTAACCCTAACCCTAACCCCTAACCCTAACCCTAACCCTAACCCTATCCCTAACCCCAACCCTAACCCTAACCCTAACCCTAACCCCTAACTGTAAACCTTTTCTGACAAGTTGCAGGATGTGTGCCGTTTCCGAAACAGGTTCTGCTGAGGACGAGAGCCATGAGATGTTCCTCCTCTGGGCAAGCTCGGGTCCAAGATCCTTTTGTGCCTGTGAATAGGCTGCAGGGGGACGGTGAAGACCAGCAACAGCTTTCAGGGCTGCCACCTTCCTTGTGGAACACGGAGCCGGACGTGTGCCTTTCCAGAATCAGGCACTGCCGAGGACGAGAGCTATGAGATGTTCCTCCTCTGGGCAAGCCCCGGTCCCAGATCCTGTTGTGCCTGTGAATAGGCTGCAGGGGGACGGTGAAGACCAGCAACATCTTTCCAGCCTGCCACCTTCCTTGTGGGACAAGGAGCCGGACGTGTGCCTTTTCGAAAAGTGGCCCTGCCGAGGACGAGAGCCATGAGATTTTCCTCCTCTGGGCAAGCCCGGGTCCCAGATCCTGTTGTGCCTGTGAATAGGCTGCAGGGGGACGGTGAAGACCAGCAACATCTTTCCAGCCTGCCACCTTCCGTGTGGGACAAGGAGCCGGACATGTGCCTTCTCGGAAATAGACTCTGCCGAGGACGAGAGCCATGAGATGTTCCTCCTCTGGGCAAGCCCGGCTCCCAGATCCTTTTGTGCCTGTGAATAGGCTGAAGGGGGACGGTGAAGACCAGCAACATCTTTCCGGCCTGACACCTTCCGTGTGGGACAAGGAGCCGGACGTGTGCCTTTTCGGAAACAGGCCCTGCCGAGGACGAGAGACATGAGATGTTCCTCCTCTGGGCAAGCCCGGGTCCCAGATCCTGTAGTACCTGTGAATAGGCTGCAGGGGGACGGTGAAGACCAGCAACAGCTTTCCGGCCTGCCACCTTCCGTGTGGGACAAGGAGCCGGACGTGTGTCTTTTCGGGAAGAGGCTCTGCCGAGGACAAGAGCCATGAGATGTTCCTCCTCTGGGCAAGCCCGGGTCCTGAATCCTGTTGTACCTGTGAATAGGCTGCAGGGGGACGGTGAAGACCAGCAACAGCTTTCAGGGCTGCCACCTTCCGTGTGGGACAAGGAGCCGGACGTGTGCCTTTTCGGAAATAGGCTCTGCCGAGGACGAGAGCCATGAGATGTTCCTCCTCTGGGCAAGCCCGGGTCCCAGATCCTGTTGTGCCTGTGAATAGGCTGCAGGGGGACGGTGAAGACCAGCAACATCCTTCAGGGGTGCCAACTTCCGTGTGGGACAAGGAGCCGGACGTGTGCCTTTTCGGAAAAAGGCCCTGTCGAGGACGAGAGCCATGAGATGTTCCTCCTCTGGGCAAGCCCGCGTCCCAGATCCTGTTGTGCCAGTGAATAGGCTGCAGGGGGACGGTGAAGACTAGCAACAGCTTTCAGGGCAGCCACATTCCGTGTGGGACAAGGAGCCGGACGTGTGCCTTTCCGGAATCAGGCTCTGCCGAGGACGAGAGACATGAGATGTTCCTCCTCTGGGCAAGCCCGGGTCCCAGATCCTGTTGCACCTGTGAATAAGCTGCAGGGGGACGGTGAAGACCAGCAACAGCTTTCAGGGCTGCCACCTTCCGTGTGGGACAAGGAGCCGGACGTGTGCCTTTTCGGAAACAGGCTCTGCCGAGGACGAGAGACTAACCCTGACCCTAACCCTAACCCTAACCCCTAACCCTAACCCTAAGCCCATCCCTAACGACCCTAACCCTAACCCTAACCCTAAGCCCTTAACAGTAACCCTAACCCTAAACCCTAACCCTAACCCTAACTGTAACCCTAACCCCTAACCCCAACCATAACCCCTAACTGTAAACCTTTTCTGACAAGTTGCAGGATGTGTGCCATTTCCGAAACAGGTTCTGCTGAGGACGAGAGCCATGAGATTTTCCTCCTGTGGGCAATCCCGTATCCCTGATCCTGTTGTGCCTGTGAATAGGCTGCAGGGGGACGGTGAAGACCAGCAACAGCTTTCAGGGCTGCCAACTTCCGTGTGGGACAAGGAGCTGGATGTGTGTCTTTTCGGAAACAGGTCCTGCCGAGGATGAGAGCCATGAGATGGTCCTCCTCGGGGCAAGCCCGCATCGTGAATCCTGTTGTGCCTGTGAATAGGCTGCAGGGGGACGGTGAAGACCAGCAACAGCTTTCAGGGCTGCCACCCTCCGTGTGGGACAAGGAGCCGGACTTGTGCCTTTCCGGAATCAGGCTCTGCCGAGACGAGAGACATGAGATGTTCCTCCTCTGGGCAAGCCCGGGTCCCAGATCCTGTTGTACCTGTGAATAAGCTGCAGGGGGACGGTGAAGACCAGCAAAAGCTTTCAGGGCTGCCAACTTCCGTGTGGGACAAGGAGCCGGACGTGTGCCTTTTCGGAAACAGGCTCTGCCGAGGACGAGAGACTAACCCTGACCCTAACCCTAACCCTAACCCTAAGCCCTTAACACTAACCCTAACCCTAAACCCTAACCCTAACACTAACTGTAACCCTAACCCGGACCCTAACTCCTAACCGTAACCCTAACCACCTAACCCTAACACTCACCCTAACACGTAACCCTAACCCCTAACCCTAACCCCTACCCTAATGGACCCTAACCCTAACCCTAACCCTAATGGCCCTAACCCTAACCCTAACACTGACCCTAACCCTAACCCTAAGCCTAACCCTAACCCCCTAACCCTAACCCTAACCCTAACCCCTAACCCTAACCCTAACCCTAACCCCAACCCTAACCCTAACCCTAACCCTAACCCCTAACTGTAAACCTTTTCTGACAAGTTGCAGGATGTGTGCCGTTTCCGAAACAGGTTCTGCTGAGGACGAGAGCCATGAGATTTTCCTCCTCTGGGCAAGCCCGTATCCCAGATCCTGTTGTGCCTGTGAATAGGCTGCAGGGGGACGGTGAAGACCAGCAACAGCTTTCAGGGCTGCCACTTCCGTGTGGGACACGGAGCCGGACGTGTGCCTTTCCAGAATCAGGCTCTGCCGAGGACGAGAGCCATGAGATGTTCCTCCTCTGGGCAAGCCCGGGTCCTGAATCCTGTTGTGCCTGTGAATAGGCTGCAGGGGGACGGTGAAGACCAGCAACATCTTTCCGGCCTGCCACCTTCCGTGTGGGACAAGGAGCCGGACGTGTGCCTTTCCAGAATCAGACTCTACCGAGGACGAGAGCCATGAGATGTTCCTCCTCTGGGCAAGCCCGGGTCCCAGATCCTGTTGTGCCTGTGAATAGGCTGCAGGGGGACGGTGAAGACCAGCAACAGCTTTCAGGGCTGCCACCTTCCTTGTGGGACAAGGAGCCGGAGGTGTGCCTTTTCGAAAAGAGGCCCTGCCGAGGACGAGAGCCATGAGGTGTTCCTCCGCTGGGCAAGCCCGGGTCCCAGATCCTGTTGTGCCTGTGAATAGGCTGCAGGGGGGCGGTGAGGACCAGCAACAGCTTTCAGGGCTGGCACCTTCCGTGTGGGACAAGGAGCCGGTCGTGTGCCTTTTCGGGAAGAGGCTCTGCCGAGGACAAGAGCCATGATATTTTCCTCCTCTGGGCGTTCCCGGGTCCTGAATACTGTTGTGCCTCTGAATAGGCTGCAGGGGGACGGTGAAGACCAGCAACATCCTTCAGGGGTGCCAACTTCCGTGAGGGACAAGGAGCCGGACGTGTGCCTTTTCGGAAACAGGCCCTGCCGAGGACGAGAGACATGAGATGTTCCTCCTCTGGGCAAGCCCGGGTCCCAGATCCTGTTGTGCCTGTGAATAGGCTGCAGGGGGACGGTGAAGACCAGCAACAGCTTTCAGGGCTGCCACCCTCCGTGTGGGACAAGGAGCCGGACTTGTGCCTTTCCGGAATCAGGCTCTGCCGAGACGAGAGACATGAGATGTTCCTCCTCTGGGCAAGCCCGGGTCCCAGATCCTGTTGTACCTGTGAATAAGCTGCAGGGGGACGGTGAAGACCAGCAAAAGCTTTCAGGGCTGCCACCTTCCGTGTGGGACAAGGAGCCGGACGTGTGCCTTTTCGGAAACAGGCTCTGCCGAGGACGAGAGACTAACCCTGACCCTAACCCTAACCCTAACCCTAAGCCCTTAACACTAACCCTAACCCTAAACCCTAACCCTAACACTAACTGTAACCCTAACCCGGACCCTAACTCCTAACCGTAACCCTAACCACCTAACCCTAACACTCACCCTAACACGTAACCCTAACCCCTAACCCTAACCCCTACCCTAATGGACCCTAACCCTAACCCTAACCCTAATGGCCCTAACCCTAACCCTAACACTGACCCTAACCCTAACCCTAAGCCTAACCCTAACCCCCTAACCCTAACCCTAACCCTAACCCCTAACCCTAACCCTAACCCTAACCCCAACCCTAACCCTAACCCTAACCCTAACCCCTAACTGTAAACCTTTTCTGACAAGTTGCAGGATGTGTGCCGTTTCCGAAACAGGTTCTGCTGAGGACGAGAGCCATGAGATTTTCCTCCTCTGGGCAAGCCCGTATCCCAGATCCTGTTGTGCCTGTGAATAGGCTGCAGGGGGACGGTGAAGACCAGCAACAGCTTTCAGGGCTGCCACCTTCCGTGTGGGACAAGGAGCCGGACGTGTGCCTTTCCGGAATCAGGCTCTGCCGAGGACGAGAGCCATGAGATGTTCCTCCTCGGGGCAAGCCCGGGTCCCAGATCCTGTTGTGCCTGTGAATAGGCTGCAGGGGGACGGTGAAGACCAGCAACAGCTTTCAGGGCTGCCACTTCCGTGTGGGACACGGAGCCGGACGTGTGCCTTTCCAGAATCAGGCTCTGCCGAGGACGAGAGCCATGAGATGTTCCTCCTCTGGGCAAGCCCGGGTCCCAGATCCTGTTGTGCCTGTGAATAGGCTGCAGGGGGACGGTGAAGACCAGCAACATCTTTCCGGCCTGCCACCTTCCGTGTGGGACAAGGAGCCGGACGTGTGCCTTTCCAGAATCAGACTCTACCGAGGACGAGAGCCATGAGATGTTCCTCCTCTGGGCAAGCCCGGGTCCCAGATCCTGTTGTGCCTGTGAATAGGCTGCAGGGGGACGGTGAAGACCAGCAACAGCTTTCAGGGCTGCCACCTTCCTTGTGGGACAAGGAGCCGGACGTGTGCCTTTTCGAAAAGAGGCCCTGCCGAGGACGAGAGCCATGAGATGTTTCTCCGCTGGGCAAGCCCGGGTCCCAGATCCTGTTGTGCCTGTGAATAGGCTGCAGGGGGACGGTGAAGACCAGCAACAGCTTTCAGGGCTGCCACCTTCTGTGTGGGACAAGGAGCCGGACGTGTGCCTTTTAGGAATCAGGCTCTGCCGAGGACGAGAGACTAACCCTGACCCTAACCCTAACCCTAACCCCTAACCCTAACCCTAAGCCCATCCCTAACGACCCTAACCCTAACCCTAATGGACCCTAACCCTAACCCTAACCCTAACCCCTAACCCTAACCCTAACCCTAATGGACCCTAACCCTAACCCTAACCCTGACCCTAACCCTAACCCTAAGCCTAACCCCAACACCCTAACCCTAACCCTAACCCTAACCCCTAACCCTAACCCTAACCCTAACCCTATCCCTAACCCAAACCCTAACCCTAACCCTAACCCTAACCCCTAACTGTAAACCTTTTCTGACAAGTTGCAGGATGTGTGCCGTTTCCGAAACAGGTTCTGCTGAGGACGAGAGCCATGAGATGTTCCTCCTCTGGGCAAGCTCGGGTCCAAGATCCTTTTGTGCCTGTGAATAGGCTGCAGGGGGACGGTGAAGACCAGCAACAGCTTTCAGGGCTGCCACCTTCCTTGTGGAACACGGAGCCGGACGTGTGCCTTTCCAGAATCAGGCACTGCCGAGGACGAGAGCTATGAGATGTTCCTCCTCTGGGCAAGCCCCAGTCCCAGATCCTGTTGTGCCTGTGAATAGGCTGCAGGGGGACGGTGAAGACCAGCAACATCTTTCCAGCCTGCCACCTTCCTTGTGGGACAAGGAGCCGGACGTGTGCCTTTTCGAAAAGTGGCCCTGCCGAGGACGAGAGCCATGAGATTTTCCTCCTCTGGGCAAGCCCGGGTCCCAGATCCTGTTGTGCCTGTGAATAGGCTGCAGGGGGACGGTGAAGACCAGCAACATCTTTCCGGCCTGCCACCTTCCGTGTGGGACAAGGAGCCGGACGTGTGCCTTTCCAGAATCAGACTCTACCGAGGACGAGAGCCATGAGATGTTCCTCCTCTGGGCAAGCCCGGGTCCCAGATCCTGTTGTGCCTGTGAATAGGCTGCAGGGGGACGGTGAAGACCAGCAACAGCTTTCAGGGCTGCCACCTTCCTTGTGGGACAAGGAGCCGGACGTGTGCCTTTTCGAAAAGAGGCCCTGCCGAGGACGAGAGCCATGAGATGTTTCTCCGCTGGGCAAGCCCGGGTCCCAGATCCTGTTGTGCCTGTGAATAGGCTGCAGGGGGACGGTGAAGACCAGCAACAGCTTTCAGGGCTGCCACCTTCCGTGTGGGACAAGGAGCCGGACGTGTGCCTTTTAGGAATCAGGCTCTGCCGAGGACGAGAGACTAACCCTGACCCTAACCCTAACCCTAACCCCTAACCCTAACCCTAAACCCATCCCTAACGACCCTAACCCTAACCCTAATGGACCCTAACCCTAACCCTAACCCTAACCCCTAACCCTAACCCTAACCCTAATGGACCCTAACCCTAACCCTAACCCTGACCCTAACCCTAACCCTAAGCCTAACCCCAACACCCTAACCCTAACCCTAACCCTAACCCCTAACCCTAACCCTAACCCTAACCCTATCCCTAACCCCAACCCTAACCCTAACCCTAACCCTAACCCCTAACTGTAAACCTTTTCTGACAAGTTGCAGGATGTGTGCCGTTTCCGAAACAGGTTCTGCTGAGGACGAGAGCCATGAGATGTTCCTCCTCTGGGCAAGCTCGGGTCCAAGATCCTTTTGTGCCTGTGAATAGGCTGCAGGGGGACGGTGAAGACCAGCAACAGCTTTCAGGGCTGCCACCTTCCTTGTGGAACACGGAGCCGGACGTGTGCCTTTCCAGAATCAGGCACTGCCGAGGACGAGAGCTATGAGATGTTCCTCCTCTGGGCAAGCCCCAGTCCCAGATCCTGTTGTGCCTGTGAATAGGCTGCAGGGGGACGGTGAAGACCAGCAACATCTTTCCAGCCTGCCACCTTCCTTGTGGGACAAGGAGCCGGACGTGTGCCTTTTCGAAAAGTGGCCCTGCCGAGGACGAGAGCCATGAGATTTTCCTCCTCTGGGCAAGCCCGGGTCCCAGATCCTGTTGTGCCTGTGAATAGGCTGCAGGGGGACGGTGAAGACCAGCAACATCTTTCCAGCCTGCCACCTTCCGTGTGGGACAAGGAGCCGGACATGTGCCTTCTCGGAAATAGACTCTGCCGAGGACGAGAGCCATGAGATGTTCCTCCTCTGGGCAAGCCCGGCTCCCAGATCCTGTTGTGCCTGTGAATAGGCTGAAGGGGGACGGTGAAGACCAGCAACATCTTTCCGGCCTGACACCTTCCGTGTGGGACAAGGAGCCGGACGTGTGCCTTTTCGGAAACAGGTCCTGCCGAGGACGAGAGACATGAGATGTTCCTCCTGTGGGCAAGCCCGGGTCCCAGATCCTGTAGTACCTGTGAATAGGCTGCAGGGGGACGGTGAAGACCAGCAACAGCTTTCCGGCCTGCCACCTTCCGTGTGGGACAAGGAGCCGGACGTGTGTCTTTTCGGGAAGAGGCTCTGCCGAGGACAAGAGCCATGAGATGTTCCTCCTCTGGGCAAGCCCGGGTCCTGAATCCTGTTGTACCTGTGAATAGGCTGCAGGGGGACGGTGAAGACCAGCAACAGCTTTCAGGGCTGCCACCTTCCGTGTGGGACAAGGAGCCGGACGTGTGCCTTTTCGGAAATAGGCTCTGCCGAGGACGAGAGCCATGAGATGTTCCTCCTCTGGGCAAGCCCGGGTCCCAGATCCTGTTGTGCCTGTGAATAGGCTGCAGGGGGACGGTGAAGACCAGCAACATACTTCAGGGGTGCCAACTTCCGTGTGGGACAAGGAGCCGGACGTGTGCCTTTTCGGAAAAAGGCTCTGCCGAGGACGAGAGACTAACCCTGACCCTAACCCTAACCCTAACCCCTAACCCTAACCCTAAACCCATCCCTAACGACCCTAACCCTAACCCTAATGGACCCTAACCCTAACCCTAACCCTAACCCCTAACCCTAACCCTAACCCTAATGGACCCTAACCCTAACCCTAACCCTGACCCTAACCCTACCCTAAGCCTAACCCCAACACCCTAACCCTAACCCTAACCCTAACCCCTAACCCTAACCCTAACCCTAACCCTATCCCTAACCCCAACCCTAACCCTAACCCTAACCCTAACCCCTAACTGTAAACCTTTTCTGACAAGTTGCAGGATGTGTGCCGTTTCCGAAACAGGTTCTGCTGAGGACGAGAGCCATGAGATGTTCCTCCTCTGGGCAAGCTCGGGTCCAAGATCCTTTTGTGCCTGTGAATAGGCTGCAGGGGGACGGTGAAGACCAGCAACAGCTTTCAGGGCTGCCACCTTCCTTGTGGAACACGGAGCCGGACGTGTGCCTTTCCAGAATCAGGCACTGCCGAGGACGAGAGCTATGAGATGTTCCTCCTCTGGGCAAGCCCCAGTCCCAGATCCTGTTGTGCCTGTGAATAGGCTGCAGGGGGACGGTGAAGACCAGCAACATCTTTCCAGCCTGCCACCTTCCTTGTGGGACAAGGAGCCGGACGTGTGCCTTTTCGAAAAGTGGCCCTGCCGAGGACGAGAGCCATGAGATTTTCCTCCTCTGGGCAAGCCCGGGTCCCAGATCCTGTTGTGCCTGTGAATAGGCTGCAGGGGGACGGTGAAGACCAGCAACATCTTTCCAGCCTGCCACCTTCCGTGTGGGACAAGGAGCCGGACATGTGCCTTCTCGGAAATAGACTCTGCCGAGGACGAGAGCCATGAGATGTTCCTCCTCTGGGCAAGCCCGGCTCCCAGATCCTGTTGTGCCTGTGAATAGGCTGAAGGGGGACGGTGAAGACCAGCAACATCTTTCCGGCCTGACACCTTCCGTGTGGGACAAGGAGCCGGACGTGTGCCTTTTCGGAAACAGGTCCTGCCGAGGACGAGAGACATGAGATGTTCCTCCTCTGGGCAAGCCCGGGTCCCAGATCCTGTAGTACCTGTGAATAGGCTGCAGGGGGACGGTGAAGACCAGCAACAGCTTTCCGGCCTGCCACCTTCCGTGTGGGACAAGGAGCCGGACGTGTGTCTTTTCGGGAAGAGGCTCTGCCGAGGACAAGAGCCATGAGATGTTCCTCCTCTGGGCAAGCCCGGGTCCTGAATCCTGTTGTACCTGTGAATAGGCTGCAGGGGGACGGTGAAGACCAGCAACAGCTTTCAGGGCTGCCACCTTCCGTGTGGGACAAGGAGCCGGACGTGTGCCTTTTCGGAAATAGGCTCTGCCGAGGACGAGAGCCATGAGATGTTCCTCCTCTGGGCAAGCCCGGGTCCCAGATCCTGTTGTGCCTGTGAATAGGCTGCAGGGGGACGGTGAAGACCAGCAACATACTTCAGGGGTGCCAACTTCCGTGTGGGACAAGGAGCCGGACGTGTGCCTTTTCGGAAAAAGGCCCTGTCGAGGACGAGAGCCATGAGATGTTCCTCCTCTGGGCAAGCCCGGGTCCCAGATCCTGTTGTGCCAGTGAATAGGCTGCAGGGGGACGGTGAAGACTAGCAACAGCTTTCAGGGCTGCCACATTCCGTGTGGGACAAGGAGCCGGACGTGTGCCTTTCCGGAATCAGGCTCTGCCGAGGACGAGAGACATGAGATGTTCCTCCTCTGGGCAAGCCCGGGTCCCAGATCCTGTTGCACCTGTGAATAAGCTGCAGGGGGACGGTGAAGACCAGCAACAGCTTTCAGGGCTGCCACCTTCCGTGTGGGACAAGGAGCCGGACGTGTGCCTTTTCGGAAACAGGCTCTGCCGAGGACGAGAGACTAACCCTGACCCTAACCCTAACCCTAACCCCTAACCCTAACCCTAAGCCCATCCCTAACGACCCTAACCCTAACCCTAACCCTAAGCCCTTAACAGTAACCCTAACCCTAAACCCTAACCCTAACCCTAACTGTAACCCTAACCCTAACCCTAACCCTAATCCCAACCCTAACCCTAACCTAACCCTAACCCCTAACCCCAACCCTAACCCCTAACTGTAAACCTTTTCTGACAAGTTGCAGGATGTGTGCCATTTCCGAAACAGGTTCTGCTGAGGACGAGAGCCATGAGATTTTCCTCCTCTGGGCAAGCCCGTATCCCAGATCCTGTTGTGCCTGTGAATAGGCTGCAGGGGGACGGTGAAGACCAGCAACATCTTTCAGGGCTGCCACCTTCCGTGTGGGACAAGGAGCCGGACGTGTGCCTTTCCGGAATCAGGCTCTGCCGAGGACGAGAGCCATGAGATGGTCCTCCTCGGGGCAAGCCCGGGTCCCAGATCCTGTTGTGCCTGTGAATAGGCTGCAGGGGGACGGTGAAGACCAGCAACAGCTTTCAGGGCTGCCACTTCCGTGTGGGACACGGAGCCGGACGTGTGCCTTTCCAGAATCAGGCTCTGCCGAGGACGAGAGCCATGAGATGTTCCTCCTCTGGGCAAGCCCGGGTCCCAGATCCTGTTGTGCCTGTGAATAGGCTGCAGGGGGACGGTGAAGACCAGCAACATCTTTCCGGCCTGCCACCTTCCGTGTGGGACAAGGAGCCGGACGTGTGCCTTTCCAGAATCAGACTCTACCGAGGACGAGAGCCATGAGATGTTCCTCCTCTGGGCAAGCCCGGGTCCCAGATCCTGTTGTGCCTGTGAATAGGCTGCAGGGGGACGGTGAAGACCAGCAACAGCTTTCAGGGCTGCCACCTTCCTTGTGGGACAAGGAGCCGGACGTGTGCCTTTTCGAAAAGAGGCCCTGCCGAGGACGAGAGCCATGAGATGTTTCTCCGCTGGGCAAGCCCGGGTCCCAGATCCTGTTGTGCCTGTGAATACGCTGAAGGGGGGCAGTGAAGACCAGCAACAGCTTTCAGGGCTGCCACCTTCCGTGTGGGACAAGGAGCCGGACGTGTGCCTTTTCGGAATCAGGCTCTGCCGAGGACGAGAGACTAACCCTGACCCTAACCCTAACCCTAACCCCTAACCCTAACCCTAAGCCCATCCCTAACGACCCTAACCCTAACCCTAACCCTAAGCCCTTAACACTAACCCTAACCCTAAACCCTAACCCTAACCCTAACTGTAACCCTAACCCTGACCCTATCTCCTAACTCTAACCCTAACCCTAACCCCTAACCCTAACCGTAACCCTAACCACCTAACCCTAACACTCACCCTAACACCTAACCCTAACCCTAACCCTAACCCCTAACCCTAACCCTAACCCTAATGGACCCTAACCCTAACCCTAACCCTGACCCTAACACTAACCCTAAGCCTAACCCCAACACCCTAACCCTAACCCTAACCCTAACCCCTAACCCTAACCCTAACCCTAACCCTCTCCCTAACCCCAACCCTAACCCTAACCCTAACCCTAACCCCTAACTGTAAACCTTTTCTGACAAGTTGCAGGATGTGTGCCGTTTCCGAAACAGGTTCTGCTGAGGACGAGAGCCATGAGATGTTCCTCCTCTGGGCAAGCTCGGGTCCAAGATCCTTTTGTGCCTGTGAATAGGCTGCAGGGGGATGGTGAAGACCAGCAACAGCTTTCAGGGCTGCCACCTTCCTTGTGGAACACGGAGCCGGACGTGTGCCTTTCCAGAATCAGGCACTGCCGAGGACGAGAGCTATGAGATGTTCCTCCTCTGGGCAAGCCCCAGTCCCAGATCCTGTTGTGCCTGTGAATAGGCTGCAGGGGGACGGTGAAGACCAGCAACATCTTTCCAGCCTGCCACCTTCCTTGTGGGACAAGGAGCCGGACGTGTGCCTTTTCGAAAAGTGGCCCTGCCGAGGACGAGAGCCATGAGATTTTCCTCCTCTGGGCAAGCCCGGGTCCCAGATCCTGTTGTGCCTGTGAATAGGCTGCAGGGGGACGGTGAAGACCAGCAACATCTTTCCGGCCTGACACCTTCCGTGTGGGACAAGGAGCCGGACGTGTGCCTTTTCGGAAACAGGCCCTGCCGAGGACGAGAGCCATGAGATGTTCCTCCTCTGGGCAAGCCCGGGTCCCAGATCCTGTAGTACCTGTGAATAGGCTGCAGGGGGACGGTGAAGACCAGCAACAGCTTTCCGGCCTGCCACCTTCCGTGTGGGACAAGGAGCCGGACGTGTGTCTTTTCGGGAAGAGGCTCTGCCGAGGACAAGAGCCATGAGATGTTCCTCCTCTGGGCAAGCCCGGGTCCTGAATCCTGTTGTACCTGTGAATAGGCTGCAGGGGGACGGTGAAGACCAGCAACAGCTTTCAGGGCTGCCACCTTCCGTGTGGGACAAGGAGCCGGACGTGTGCCTTTTCGGAAATAGGCTCTGCCGAGGACGAGAGCCATGAGATGTTCCTCCTCTGGGCAAGCCCGGGTCCCAGATCCTGTTGTGCCTGTGAATAGGCTGCAGGGGGACGGTGAAGACCAGCAACATCCTTCAGGGGTGCCAACTTCCGTGTGGGACAAGGAGCCGGACGTGTGCCTTTTCGGAATCAGGCCCTGTCGAGGACGAGAGCCATGAGATGTTCCTCCTCTGGGCAAGCCCGGGTCCCAGATCCTGTTGTGCCTGTGAATAGGCTGCAGGGGGACGGTGAAGACCAGCAACAGCTTTCAGGGCTGCCACCTTCCGTGTGGGACAAGGAGCCGGACGTGTGCCTTTTCGGAAACAGGCTCTGCCGAGGACGAGAGACTAACCCTGACCCTAACCCTAACCCTAACCCCTAACCCTAACCCTAAGCCCATCCCTAACGACCCTAACCCTAACCCTAACCCTAAGCCCTTAACAGTAACCCTAACCCTAAACCCTAACCCTAACCCTAACTGTAACCCTAACCCTAACCCTAACCCTAATCCCAACCCTAACCCTAACCTAACCCTAACCCCTAACCCCAACCCTAACCCCTAACTGTAAACCTTTTCTGACAAGTTGCAGGATGTGTGCCATTTCCGAAACAGGTTCTGCTGAGGACGAGAGCCATGAGATTTTCCTCCTGTGGGCAATCCCGTATCCCTGATCCTGTTGTGCCTGTGAATAGGCTGCAGGGGGACGGTGAAGACCAGCAACAGCTTTCAGGGCTGCCAACTTCCGTGTGGGACAAGGAGCTGGATGTGTGTCTTTTCGGAAACAGGTCCTGCCGAGGATGAGAGCCATGAGATGGTCCTCCTCGGGGCAAGCCCGCATCGTGAATCCTGTTGTGCCTGTGAATAGGCTGCAGGGGGACGGTGAAGACCAGCAACAGCTTTCAGGGCTGCCACCTTCCTTGTGGGACAAGGAGCCGGACGTGTGCCTTTTCGAAAAGAGGCCCTGCCGAGGACGAGAGCCATGAGATGTTCCTCCGCTGGGCAAGCCCGGGTCCCAGATCCTGTTGTGCCTGTGAATAGGCTGAAGGGGGGCGGTGAAGACCAGCAACAGCTTTCAGGGCTGGCACCTTCCGTGTGGGACAAGGAGCCGGACGTGTGCCTTTTCGGGAAGAGGCTCTGCCGAGGACAAGAGCCATGATATGTTCCTCCTCTGGGCGTGCCCGGGTCCTGAATACTGTTGTGCCTTTGAATAGGCTGCAGGGGGACGGTGAAGACCAGCAACATCTTTCTGGCCTGCCACCTTCCGTGTGGGACAAGGAGCCGGACGTGTGTCTTTTCGGGAAGAGGCTCTGCCGAGGACGAGAGCCATGAGATGTTCCTCCTCTGGGCAAGCCCGCATCCCAGATCCTGTCGTACCTGTGAATAGGCTGCAGGGGGACGGTGAAGACCAGCAACATCCTTCAGGGGTGCCAACTTCCGTGTGGGACAAGGAGCCGGACGTGTGCCTTTTCGGAAACAGGCCCTGTCGAGGACGGGAGCCATGAGATGTTCCGCCTCTGGGCAAGCCCGGGTCCCAGATCCTGTTGTGCCTGTGAATAGGCTGCAGGGGGACGGTGAAGACTAGCAACAGCTTTCAGGGCTGCCACCTTCCGTGTGGGACAAGGAGCCGGACGTGTGCCTTTTCGGAAACAGGCTCTGCCGAGGACTAGAGACTAACCCTGACCCTAACCCTAACCCTAACCCTAATCGACCCAAACGCTAACCCTAACACTAACCCCCTAACCCTAACCCCAACCCTAACCCTAACCCTAACCCTAAGCCCTTAACACTAACCCTAACCCTAACCCTAACCCTAACCCCTAACCCTAACCCTAAGCCCATCCCTAACGACCCTAACCCTAACCCTAACCCTAAGCCCTTAACAGTAACCCTAACCCTAAACCCTAACCCTAACCCTAACTGTAACCCTAACCCTAACCCTAACCCTAATCCCAACCCTAACCCTAACCTAACCCTAACCCATAACCCCAACCCTAACCCCTAACTGTAAACCTTTTCTGACAAGTTGCAGGATGTGTGCCATTTCCGAAACAGGTTCTGCTGAGGACGAGAGCCATGAGATTTTCCTCCTGTGGGCAATCCCGTATCCCTGATCCTGTTGTGCCTGTGAATAGGCTGCAGGGGGACGGTGAAGACCAGCAACAGCTTTCAGGGCTGCCACCTTCCGTGTGGGACAAGGAGCCGGACGTGTGCCTTTTCGGAAACAGGCCCTGTCGAGGACGAGAGCCATGAGATGTTCCTCCTCTGGGCAAGCCCGGGTCCCAGATCCTGTTGTGCCTGTGAATAGGCTGCAGGGGGACGGTGAAGACTAGCAACAGCTTTCAGGGCTGCCACCTTCCGTGTGGGACAAGGAGCCGGACGTGTGCCTTTTCGGAAACAGGCTCTGCCGAGGACTAGAGACTAACCCTGACCCTAACCCTAACCCTAACCCTAATCGACCCAAACGCTAACCCTAACACTAACCCCCTAACCCTAACCCCAACCCTAACCCTAACCCTAACCCTAAGCCCTTAACACTAACCCTAACCCTAACCCTAACCCTAACCCCTAACCCTAACCCTAAGCCCATCCCTAACGACCCTAACCCTAACCCTAACCCTAAGCCCTTAACAGTAACCCTAACCCTAAACCCTAACCCTAACCCTAACTGTAACCCTAACCCTAACCCTAACCCTAATCCCAACCCTAACCCTAACCTAACCCTAACCCCTAACCCCAACCCTAACCCCTAACTGTAAACCTTTTCTGACAAGTTGCAGGATGTGTGCCATTTCCGAAACAGGTTCTGCTGAGGACGAGAGCCATGAGATTTTCCTCCTGTGGGCAATCCCGTATCCCTGATCCTGTTGTGCCTGTGAATAGGCTGCAGGGGGACGGTGAAGACCAGCAACAGCTTTCAGGGCTGCCACCTTCCGTGTGGGACAAGGAGCCGGACGTGTGCCTTTTCGGAAACAGGCTCTGCCGAGGACGAGAGCCATGAGATGTTCCTCCTCGGGGCAAGCCCGGGTCCCAGATCCTGTTGTGCCTGTGAATAGGCTGCAGGGGGACGGTGAAGACCAGCAACAGCTTTCAGGGCTGCCAACTTCCGTGTGGGACAAGGAGCTGGATGTGTGTCTTTTCGGAAACAGGTCCTGCCGAGGATGAGAGCCATGAGATGGTCCTCCTCGGGGCAAGCCCGCATCGTGAATCCTGTTGTGCCTGTGAATAGGCTGCAGGGGGACGGTGAAGACCAGCAACAGCTTTCAGGGCTGCCACCTTCCTTGTGGGACAAGGAGCCGGACGTGTGCCTTTTCGAAAAGAGGCCCTGCCGAGGACGAGAGCCATGAGATGTTCCTCCTCTGGGCAAGCCCGGGTCCCAGATCCTGTTGTGCCTGTGAATAGGCTGAAGGGGGGCGGTGAAGACCAGCAACAGCTTTCAGGGCTGGCACCTTCCGTGTGGGACAAGGAGCCGGACGTGTGTCTTTTCGGGAAGAGGCTCTGCCGAGGACGAGAGCCATGAGATGTTCCTCCTCTGGGCGTGCCCGGGTCCTGAATACTGTTGTGCCTTTGAATAGGCTGCAGGGGGACGGTGAAGACCAGCAACATCTTTCTGGCCTGCCACCTTCCGTGTGGGACAAGGAGCCGGACGTGTGTCTTTTCGGGAAGAGGCTCTGCCGAGGACGAGAGCCATGAGATGTTCCTCCTCTGGGCAAGCCCGCATCCCAGATCCTGTCGTACCTGTGAATAGGCTGCAGGGGGACGGTGAAGACCAGCAACATCCTTCAGGGGTGCCAACTTCCGTGTGGGACAAGGAGCCGGACGTGTGCCTTTTCGGAAACAGGCCCTGTCGAGGACGAGAGCCATGAGATGTTCCTCCTCTGGGCAAGCCCGGGTCCCAGATCCTGTTGTGCCTGTGAATAGGCTGCAGGGGGACGGTGAAGACTAGCAACAGCTTTCAGGGCTGCCACCTTCCGTGTGGGACAAGGAGCCGGACGTGTGCCTTTTCGGAAACAGGCTCTGCCGAGGACTAGAGACTAACCCTAACCCTAACCCTAACCCTAACCCTATTCGACCCAAACGCTAACCCTAACACTAACCCCCTAACCCTAACCCCAACCCTAACCCTAACCCTAACCCTAAGCCCTTAACACTAACCCTAACCCTAACCCTAACCCTAACCCCTAACCCTAACCCTAAGCCCATCCCTAACGACCCTAACCCTAACCCTAACCCTAAGCCCATAACACTAACCCTAACCCTAAACCCTAACCCTAACCCTAACTGTAACCCTAACCCTAACCCTAACCCTAATCCCAACCCTAACCCTAACCTAACCCTAACCCCTAACCCCAACCCTAACCCCTAACTGTAAACATTTTCTGACAAGTTGCAGGATGTGTGCCGTTTCCGAAACAGGTTCTGCTGAGGACGAGAGCCATGAGATTTTCCTCCTCTGGGCAAGCCCGTATCCCAGATCCTGTTGTGCCTGTGAATAGGCTGCAGGGGGACGGTGAAGACCAGCAACAGCTTTCAGGGCTGCCACCTTCCGTGTGGGACAAGGAGCCGGACGTGTGCCTTTTCGGAATCAGGCTCTGCCGAGGACGAGAGCCATGAGATGTTCCTCCTCGGGGCAAGCCCGGGTCCCAGATCCTGTTGTGCCTGTGAATAGGCTGCAGGGGGACGGTGAAGACCAGCAACAGCTTTCAGGGCTGCCACTTCCGTGTGGGACACGGAGCCGGACGTGTGCCTTTCCAGAATCAGGCTCTGCCGAGGACGAGAGCCATGAGATGTTCCTCCTCTGGGCAAGCCCGGGTCCTGAATCCTGTTGTACCTGTGAATAGGCTGCAGGGGGACGGTGAAGACCAGCAACAGCTTTCAGGGCTGCCACCTTCCGTGTGGGACAAGGAGCCGGACGTGTGCCTTTCGGAAATAGGCTCTGCCGAGGACGAGAGCCATGAGATGTTCCTCCTCTGGGCAAGCCCGGGTCCCAGATCCTGTTGTGCCTGTGAATAGGCTGCAGGGGGACGGTGAAGACCAGCAACATCCTTCAGGGGTGCCAACTTCCGTGTGGGACAAGGAGCCGGACGTGTGCCTTTTCGGAAAAAGGCCCTGTCGAGGACGAGAGCCATGAGATGTTCCTCCTCTGGGCAAGCCCGGGTCCCAGATCCTGTTGTGCCAGTGAATAGGCTGCAGTGGGACGGTGAAGACTAGCAACAGCTTTCAGGGCTGCCACATTCCGTGTGGGACAAGGAGCCGGACGTGTGCCTTTCCGGAATCAGGCTCTGCCGAGGACGAGAGCCATGAGATGTTCCTCCTCTGGGCAAGCCCGGGTCCCAGATCCTGTTGCACCTGTGAGTAAGCTGCAGGGGGACGGTGAAGACCAGCAACAGCTTTCAGGGCTGCCACCTTCCGTGTGGGACAAGGAGCCGGACGTGTGCCTTTTCGGAAACAGGCTCTGCCGAGGACGAGAGACTAACCCTGACCCTAACCCTAACCCTAACCCCTAACCCTAACCCTAAGCCCATCCCTAACGACCCTAACCCTAACCCTAACCCTAAGCCCTTAACAGTAACCCTAACCCTAAACCCTAACCCTAACCCTAACTGTAACCCTAACCCTAACCCTAACCCTAATCCCAACCCTAACCCTAACCTAACCCTAACCCCTAACCCCAACCCTAACCCCTAACTGTAAACCTTTTCTGACAAGTTGCAGGATGTGTGCCATTTCCGAAACAGGTTCTGCTGAGGACGAGAGCCATGAGATTTTCCTCCTGTGGGCAATCCCGTATCCCTGATCCTGTTGTGCCTGTGAATAGGCTGCAGGGGGACGGTGAAGACCAGCAACAGCTTTCAGGGCTGCCAACTTCCGTGTGGGACAAGGAGCTGTATGTGTGTCTTTTCGGAAACAGGTCCTGCCGAGGATGAGAGCCATGAGATGGTCCTCCTCGGGGCAAGCCCGCATCGTGAATCCTGTTGTGCCTGTGAATAGGCTGCAGGGGGACGGTGAAGACCAGCAACAGCTTTCAGGGCTGCCACCTTCCTTGTGGGACAAGGAGCCGGACGTGTGCCTTTTCGTAAAGAGGCCCTGCCGAGGACGAGAGCCATGAGATGTTCCTCCTCTGGGCAAGCCCGGGTCCCAGATCCTGTTGTGCCTGTGAATAGGCTGAAGGGGGGCGGTGAAGACCAGCAACAGCTTTCAGGGCTGGCACCTTCCGTGTGGGACAAGGAGCCGGACGTGTGTCTTTTCGGGAAGAGGCTCTGCCGAGGACGAGAGCCATGAGATGTTCCTCCTCTGGGCGTGCCCGGGTCCTGAATACTGTTGTGCCTTTGAATAGGCTGCAGGGGGACGGTGAAGACCAGCAACATCTTTCTGGCCTGCCACCTTCCGTGTGGGACAAGGAGCCGGACGTGTGTCTTTTCGGGAAGAGGCTCTGCCGAGGACGAGAGCCATGAGATGTTCCTCCTCTGGGCAAGCCCGCATCCCAGATCCTGTCGTACCTGTGAATAGGCTGCAGGGGGACGGTGAAGACCAGCAACATCCTTCAGGGGTGCCAACTTCCGTGTGGGACAAGGAGCCGGACGTGTGCCTTTTCGGAAACAGGCCCTGTCGAGGACGAGAGCCATGAGATGTTCCTCCTCTGGGCAAGCCCGGGTCCCAGATCCTGTTGTGCCTGTGAATAGGCTGCAGGGGGACGGTGAAGACTAGCAACAGCTTTCAGGGCTGCCACCTTCCGTGTGGGACAAGGAGCCGGACGTGTGCCTTTTCGGAAACAGGCTCTGCCGAGGACTAGAGACTAACCCTGACCCTAACCCTAACCCTAACCCTAATCGACGCAAACGCTAACCCTAACACTAACCCCCTAACCCTAACCCCAACCCTAACCCTAACCCTAACCCTAAGCCCTTAACACTAACCCTAACCCTAACCCTAACCCTAACCCCTAACCCTAACCCTAAGCCCATCCCTAACGACCCTAACCCTAACCCTAACCCTAAGCCCTTAACACTAACCCTAACCCTAAACCCTAACCCTAACCCTAACTGTAACCCTAACCCTAACCCTAACCCTAATCCCAACCCTAACCCTAACCTAACCCTAACCCATAACCCCAACCCTAACCCCTAACTGTAAACCTTTTCTGACAAGTTGCAGGATGTGTGCCATTTCCGAAACAGGTTCTGCTGAGGACGAGAGCCATGAGATTTTCCTCCTGTGGGCAATCCCGTATCCCTGATCCTGTTGTGCCTGTGAATAGGCTGCAGGGGGACGGTGAAGACCAGCAACAGCTTTCAGGGCTGCCACCTTCCGTGTGGGACAAGGAGCCGGACGTGTGCCTTTTCGGAAACAGGCTCTGCCGAGGACGAGAGACTAACCCTGACCCTAACCCTAACCCTAACCCCTAACCCTAACCCTAAGCCCATCCCTAACAACCCTAAACCTAACCCTAACCCTAAGCCCTTAACACTAACCCTAACCCTAAACCCTAACCCTAACCCTAACTGTAACCCTAACCCGGACCCTAACTCCTAACTCTAACCCTAAACCTAACCCCTAACCCTAACCGTAACCCTAACCAACTAACCCTAACCCCTAACACTAACCCTAACCCTAATGGACCCTAACCCCAACCCTAACCCCTAACCCTAACCCTAACACTAACCCCTAACCCTAACCCTAACCCCTAAACCTAACCCTAAACCTAATGGCCCTAACCCTAACCCTAACCCTGACCCTAACCCTAACCCTAACCCTAACCCCCTAACCCTAACCCCAACCCTAACCCTAACCCTAACCCTAAGCCCTTAACACTAACCCTAACCCTAAACCCTAACCCTAACACTAACTGTAACCCTAACCCGGACCCTAACTCCTAACCGTAACCCTAACCACCTAACCCTAACACTCACCCTAACACGTAACCCTAACCCCTAACCCTAACCCCTACCCTAATGGCCCTAACCCTAACCCTAACACTGACCCTAACCCTAACCCTAAGCCTAACCCTAACCCCCTAACCCTAACCCTAACCCTAACCCCTAACCCTAACCCTAACCCTAACCCCAACCCTAACCCTAACCCTAACCCTAACCCCTAACTGTAAACCTTTTCTGACAAGTTGCAGGATGTGTGCCGTTTCCGAAACAGGTTCTGCTGAGGACGAGAGCCATGAGATTTTCCTCCTCTGGGCAAGCCCGTATCCCAGATCCTGTTGTGCCTGTGAATAGGCTGCAGGGGGACGGTGAAGACCAGCAACAGCTTTCAGGGCTGCCACCTTCCGTGTGGGACAAGGAGCCGGACGTGTGCCTTTCCGGAATCAGGCTCTGCCGAGGACGAGAGCCATGAGATGTTCCTCCTCGGGGCAAGCCCGGGTCCCAGATCCTGTTGTGCCTGTGAATAGGCTGCAGGGGGACGGTGAAGACCAGCAACAGCTTTCAGGGCTGCCACTTCCGTGTGGGACACGGAGCCGGACGTGTGCCTTTCCAGAATCAGGCTCTGCCGAGGACGAGAGCCATGAGATGTTCCTCCTCTGGGCAAGCCCGGGTCCTGAATCCTGTTGTACCTGTGAATAGGCTGCAGGGGGACGGTGAAGACCAGCAACAGCTTTCAGGGCTGCCACCTTCCGTGTGGGACAAGGAGCCGGACGTGTGCCTTTTCGGAAACAGGCTCTGCCGAGGACGAGAGCCATGAGATGTTCCTCCTCTGGGCAAGCCCGGGTCCCAGATCCTGTTGTGCCTGTGAATAGGCTGCAGGGGGACGGTGAAGACCAGCAACATCCTTCAGGGGTGCCAACTTCCGTGTGGGACAAGGAGCCGGACGTGTGCCTTTTCGGAAAAAGGCCCTGTCGAGGACGAGAGCCATGAGATGTTCCTCCTCTGGGCAAGCCCGGGTCCCAGATCCTGTTGTGCCAGTGAATAGGCTGCAGGGGGACGGTGAAGACTAGCAACAGCTTTCAGGGCTGCCACATTCCGTGTGGGACAAGGAGCCGGACGTGTGCCTTTCCGGAATCAGGCTCTGCCGAGGACGAGAGACATGAGATGTTCCTCCTCTGGGCAAGCCCGGGTCCCAGATCCTGTTGCACCTGTGAATAAGCTGCAGGGGGACGGTGAAGACCAGCAACAGCTTTCAGGGCTGCCACCTTCCGTGTGGGACAAGGAGCCGGACGTGTGCCTTTTCGGAAACAGGCTCTGCCGAGGACGAGAGACTAACCCTGACCCTAACCCTAACCCTAACCCCTAACCCTAACCGTAAGCCCATCCCTAACGACCCTAACCCTAACCCTAACCCTAAGCCCTTAACAGTAACCCTAACCCTAAACCCTAACCCTAACCCTAACTGTAACCCTAACCCTAACCCTAACCCTAATCCCAACCCTAACCCTAACCTAACCCTAACCCCTAACCCCAACCCTAACCCCTAACTGTAAACCTTTTCTGACAAGTTGCAGGATGTGTGCCATTTCCGAAACAGGTTCTGCTGAGGACGAGAGCCATGAGATTTTCCTCCTGTGGGCAATCCCGTATCCCTGATCCTGTTGTGCCTGTGAATAGGCTGCAGGGGGACGGTGAAGACCAGCAACAGCTTTCAGGGCTGCCAACTTCCGTGTGGGACAAGGAGCTGGATGTGTGTCTTTTCGGAAACAGGTCCTGCCGAGGATGAGAGCCATGAGATGGTCCTCCTCGGGGCAAGCCCGCATCGTGAATCCTGTTGTGCCTGTGAATAGGCTGCAGGGGGACGGTGAAGACCAGCAACAGCTTTCAGGGCTGCCACCTTCCTTGTGGGACAAGGAGCCGGACGTGTGCCTTTTCGAAAAGAGGCCCTGCCGAGGACGAGAGCCATGAGATGTTCCTCCGCTGGGCAAGCCCGGGTCCCAGACCCTGTTGTGCCTGTGAATAGGCTGCAGGGGGGCGGTGAAGACCAGCAACAGCTTTCAGGGCTGGCACCTTCCGTGTGGGACAAGTAGCCGGACGTGTGCCTTTTCGGGAAGAGGCTCTGCCGAGGACAAGAGCCATGATATGTTCCTCCTCTGGGCGTGCCCGGGTCCTGAATACTGTTGTGCCTTTGAATAGGCTGCAGGGGGACGGTGAAGACCAGCAACATCTTTCAGGGCTGCCACCTTCCGTGTGGGACAAGGAGCCGGACGTGTGTCTTTTCGGGAAGAGGCTCTGCCGAGGACGAGAGCCATGAGATGTTCCTCCTCTGGGCAAGCCCGCATCCCAGATCCTGTCGTACCTGTGAATAGGCTGCAGGGGGACGGTGAAGACCAGCAACATCCTTCAGGGGTGCCAACTTCCGTGTGGGACAAGGAGCCGGACGTGTGCCTTTTCGGAAACAGGCCCTGTCGAGGACGAGAGCCATGAGATGTTCCTCCTCTGGGCAAGCCCGGGTCCCAGATCCTGTTGTGCCTGTGAATAGGCTGCAGGGGGACGGTGAAGACCAGCAACAGCTTTCAGGGCTGCCACCTTCCGTGTGGGACAAGGAGCCGGACGTGTGCCTTTCCGGAATCAGGCTCTGCCTAGGACGAGAGCCATGAGATGTTCCTCCTCTGGGCAAGCCCGGGTCCCAGATCCTGTTGTACCTGTGAATAAGCTGCAGGGGGACGGTGAAGACCAGCAACAGCTTTCAGGGCTGCCACCTTCCGTGTGGGACAAGGAGCCGGACGTGTGCCTTTTCGGAATCAGGCTCTGCCGAGGACGAGAGACTAACCCTGACCCTAACCCTAACCCTAACCCCTAACCCTAACCCTAAGCCCATCCCTAACGACCCTAACCCTAACCCTAACCCTAAGCCCTTAACACTAACCTTAACCCTAAACCCTAACCCTAACCCTAACTGTAACCCTAACCCTGACCCTATCTCCTAACTCTAACCCTAACCCTAACCCCTAACCCTAACCGTAACCCTAACCACCTAACCCTAACACTCACCCTTACACCTAACCCTAACCCTAATCCTAATCCCTAACCCTAACCCTAACCCTAATGGACCCTAACCCTAACCCCTAACCCTAACCCTAACCCTAATGGCCCTAACCCTAACCCTAACCCTGACCCTAACCCTAACCCTAACCCTAACCCCTAACCCTAACCCTAACCCTAACCCTATCCCTAACCCCAACCCTAACCCTAACCCTAACCCTAACCCCTAACTGTAAACCTTTTCTGACAAGTTGCAGGATGTGTGCCGTTTCCGAAACAGGTTCTGCTGAGGACGAGAGCCATGAGATGTTCCTCCTCTGGGCAAGCTCGGGTCCCAGATCCTTTTGTGCCTGTGAATAGGCTGCAGGGGGACGGTGAAGACCAGCAACAGCTTTCAGGGCTGCCACCTTCCTTGTGGAACACGGAGCCGGACGTGTGCCTTCCAGAATCAGGCACTGCCGAGGACGAGAGCTATGAGATGTTCCTCCTCTGGGCAAGCCCCGGTCCCAGATCCTGTTGTGCCTGTGAATAGGCTGCAGGGGGACGGTGAAGACCAGCAACAGCTTTCCAGCATGCCACCTTCCTTGTGGGACAAGGAGCCGGACGTGTGCCTTTTCGAAAAGAGGCCCTGCCGAGGACGAGAGCCATGAGATTTTCCTCCTCTGGGCAAGCCCGGGTCCCAGATCCTGTTGTGCCTGTGAATAGGCTGCAGGGGGACGGTGAAGACCAGCAACATCTTTCCAGCCTGCCACCTTCCGTGTGGGACAAGGAGCCGGACATGTGCCTTCTCGGAAATAGACTCTGCCGAGGACGAGAGTCATGAGATGTTCCTCCTCTGGGCAAGCCCGGCTCCCAGATCCTGTTGTGCCTGTGAATAGGCTGAAGGGGGACGGTGAAGACCAGCAACATCTTTCCGGCCTGACACCTTCCATGTGGGACAAGGAGCCGGACGTGTGCCTTTTCGGAAACAGGCTCTGCCGAGGACGAGAGACTAACCCTGACCCTAACCCTAACCCTAACCCCTAACCCTAACCCTAAGCCCATCCCTAACAACCCTAAACATAACCCTAACCCTAAGCCCTTAACACTAACCCTAACCCTAAACCCTAACCCTAACCCTAACTGTAACCCTAACCCGTACCCTAACTCCTAACTCTAACCCTAAACCTAACCCCTAACCCTAACCGTAACCCTAACCAACTAACCCTAACCCCTAACACTAACCCTAACCCTAATGGACCCTAACCCCAACCCTAACCCCTAACCCTAACCCTAACACTAACCCCTAACCCTAACCCTAACCCCTAACCCTAACCCTAAACCTAATGGCCCTAACCCTAACCCTAACCCTGACCCTAACCCTAACCCTAACCCTAACCCCTAACCCTAACCCTAACCCTAACCCTATCCCTAACCCCAACCCTAACCCTAACCCTAACCCTAACCCCTAACTGTAAACCTTTTCTGACAAGTTGCAGGATGTGTGCCGTTTCCGAAACAGGTTCTGCTGAGGACGAGAGCCATGAGATGTTCCTCCTCTGGGCAAGCTCGGGTCCCAGATCCTTTTGTGCCTGTGAATAGGCTGCAGGGGGACGGTGAAGACCAGCAACAGCTTTCAGGGCTGCCACCTTCCTTGTGGAACACGGAGCCGGACGTGTGCCTTCCAGAATCAGGCACTGCCGAGGACGAGAGCTATGAGATGTTCCTCCTCTGGGCAAGCCCCGGTCCCAGATCCTGTTGTGCCTGTGAATAGGCTGCAGGGGGACGGTGAAGACCAGCAACATCTTTCCAGCATGCCACCTTCCTTGTGGGACAAGGAGCCGGACGTGTGCCTTTTCGAAAAGAGGCCCTGCCGAGGACGAGACCCATGAGATTTTCCTCCTCTGGGCAAGCCCGGGTCCCAGATCCTGTTGTGCCTGTGAATAGGCTGCAGGGGGACGGTGAAGACCAGCAACATCTTTCCAGCCTGCCACCTTCCGTGTGGGACAAGGAGCCGGACATGTGCCTTCTCGGAAATAGACTCTGCCGAGGACGAGAGCCATGAGATGTTCCTCCTCTGGGCAAGCCCGGCTCCCAGATCCTGTTGTGCCTGTGAATAGGCTGAAGGGGGACGGTGAAGACCAGCAACATCTTTCCGGCCTGACACCTTCCATGTGGGACAAGGAGCCGGACGTGTGCCTTTTCGGAAACAGGCTCTGCCGAGGACGAGAGACTAACCCTGACCCTAACCCTAACCCTAACCCCTAACCCTAACCCTAAGCCCATCCCTAACAACCCTAAACCTAACCCTAACCCTAAGCCCTTAACACTAACCCTAACCCTAAACCCTAACCCTAACCCTAACTGTAACCCTAACCCGTACCCTAACTCCTAACTCTAACCCTAAACCTAACCCCTAACCCTAACCGTAACCCTAACCAACTAACCCTAACCCCTAACACTAACCCTAACCCTAATGGACCCTAACCCCAACCCTAACCCCTAACCCTAACCCTAACACTAACCCCTAACCCTAACCCTAACCCCTAACCCTAACCCTAAACCTAATGGCCCTAACCCTAACCCTAACCCTGACCCTAACCCTAACCCTAACCCTAACCCCCTAACCCTAACCCCAACCCTAACCCTAACCCTAACCCTAAGCCCTTAACACTAACCCTAACCCTAAACCCTAACCCTAACACTAACTGTAACCCTAACCCGGACCCTAACTCCTAACCGTAACCCTAACCACCTAACCCTAACACTCACCCTAACACGTAACCCTAAACCCTAACCCTAACCCCTACCCTAATGGCCCTAACCCTAACCCTAACACTGACCCTAACCCTAACCCTAAGCCTAACCCTAACCCCCTAACCCTAACCCTAACCCTAACCCCTAACCCTAACCCTAACCCTAACCCCAACCCTAACCCTAACCCTAACCCTAACCCCTAACTGTAAACCTTTTCTGACAAGTTGCAGGATGTGTGCCGTTTCCGAAAGGTTCTGCTGAGGACGAGAGCCATGAGATTTTCCTCCTCTGGGCAAGCCCGTATCCCAGATCCTGTTGTGCCTGTGAATAGGCTGCAGGGGGACGGTGAAGACCAGCAACAGCTTTCAGGGCTGCCACCTTCCGTGTGGGACAAGGAGCCGGACGTGTGCCTTTCCGGAATCAGGCTCTGCCGAGGACGAGAGCCATGAGATGTTCCTCCTCGGGGCAAGCCCGGGTCCCAGATCCTGTTGTGCCTGTGAATAGGCTGCAGGGGGACGGTGAAGACCAGCAACAGCTTTCAGGGCTGCCACTTCCGTGTGGGACACGGAGCCGGACGTGTGCCTTTCCAGAATCAGGCTCTGCCGAGGACGAGAGCCATGAGATGTTCCTCCTCTGGGCAAGCCCGGGTCCTGAATCCTGTTGTACCTGTGAATAGGCTGCAGGGGGACGGTGAAGACCAGCAACAGCTTTCAGGGCTGCCACCTTCCGTGTGGGACAAGGAGCCGGACGTGTGCCTTTTCGGAAACAGGCTCTGCCGAGGACGAGAGCCATGAGATGTTCCTCCTCTGGGCAAGCCCGGGTCCCAGATCCTGTTGTGCCTGTGAATAGGCTGCAGGGGGACGGTGAAGACCAGCAACATCCTTCAGGGGTGCCAACTTCCGTGTGGGACAAGGAGCCGGACGTGTGCCTTTTCGGAAAAAGGCCCTGTCGAGGACGAGAGCCATGAGATGTTCCTCCTCTGGGCAAGCCCGGGTCCCAGATCCTGTTGTGCCAGTGAATAGGCTGCAGGGGGACGGTGAAGACTAGCAACAGCTTTCAGGGCTGCCACCTTCCGTGTGGGACAAGGAGCCGGACGTGTGCCTTTCCGGAATCAGGCTCTGCCGAGGACGAGAGACATGAGATGTTCCTCCTCTGGGCAAGCCCGGGTCCCAGATCCTGTTGCACCTGTGAATAAGCTGCAGGGGGACGGTGAAGACCAGCAACAGCTTTCAGGGCTGCCACCTTCCGTGTGGGACAAGGAGCCGGACGTGTGCCTTTTCGGAAACAGGCTCTGCCGAGGACGAGAGACTAACCCTGACCCTAACCCTAACCCTAACCCCTAACCCTAACCCTAAGCCCATCCCTAACGACCCTAACCCTAACCCTAACCCTAAGCCCTTAACAGTAACCCTAACCCTAAACCCTAACCCTAACCCTAACTGTAACCCTAACCCTAACCCTAACCCTAATCCCAACCGTAACCCTAACCTAACCCTAACCCCTAACCCCAACCCTAACCCCTAACTGTAAACCTTTTCTGACAAGTTGCAGGATGTGTGCCATTTCCGAAACAGGTTCTGCTGAGGACGAGAGCCATGAGATTTTCCTCCTGTGGGCAATCCCGTATCCCTGATCCTGTTGTGCCTGTGAATAGGCTGCAGGGGGACGGTGAAGACCAGCAACAGCTTTCAGGGCTGCCAACTTCCGTGTGGGACAAGGAGCTGGATGTGTGTCTTTTCGGAAACAGGTCCTGCCGAGGATGAGAGCCATGAGATGGTCCTCCTCGGGGCAAACCCGCATCGTGAATCCTGTTGTGCCTGTGAATAGGCTGCAGGGGGACGGTGAAGACCAGCAACAGCTTTCAGGGCTGCCACCTTCCTTGTGGGACAAGGAGCCGGACGTGTGCCTTTTCGAAAAGAGGCCCTGCCGAGGACGAGAGCCATGAGATGTTCCTCCGCTGGGCAAGCCCGGGTCCCAGATCCTGTTGTGCCTGTGAATAGGCTGAAGGGGGGCGGTGAAGACCAGCAACAGCTTTCAGGGCTGGCACCTTCCGTGTGGGACAAGGAGCCGGACGTGTGCCTTTTCGGGAAGAGGCTCTGCCGAGGACAAGAGCCATGATATGTTCCTCCTCTGGGCGTGCCCGGGTCCTGAATACTGTTGTGCCTTTGAATAGGCTGCAGGGGGACGGTGAAGACCAGCAACATCTTTCTGGCCTGCCACCTTCCGTGTGGGACAAGGAGCCGGACGTGTGTCTTTTCGGGAAGAGGCTCTGCCGAGGACGAGAGCCATGAGATGTTCCTCCTCTGGGCAAGTCCGCATCCCAGATCCTGTCGTACCTGTGAATAGGCTGCAGGGGGACGGTGAAGACCAGCAACATCCTTCAGGGGTGCCAACTTCCGTGTGGGACAAGGAGCCGGACGTGTGCCTTTTCGGAAACAGGCCCTGTCGAGGACGAGAGCCATGAGATGTTCCTCCTCTGGGCAAGCCGGGGTCCCAGATCCTGTTGTACCTGTGAATAGGCTGCAGGGGGACGGTGAAGACCAGCAACAGCTTTCAGGGCTGCCACCTTCCGTGTGGGACAAGGAGCCGGACGTGTGCCTTTCCGGAATCAGGCTCTGCCGAGGACGAGAGCCATGAGATGTTCCTCCTCTGGGCAAGCCCGGGTCCCAGATCCTGTTGTACCTGTGAATAAGCTGCAGGGGGACGGTGAAGACCAGCAACAGCTTTCAGGGCTGCCACCTTCCGTGTGGGACAAGGAGCCGGACGTGTGCCTTTTCGGAATCAGGCTCTGCCGAGGACGAGAGACTAACCCTGACCCTAACCCTAACCCTAACCCCTAACCCTAACCCTAAGCCCATCCCTAACGACCCTAACCCTAACCCTAACCCTAAGCCCTTAACACTAACCTTAACCCTAAACCCTAACCCTAACCCTAACTGTAACCCTAACCCTGACCCTATCTCCTAACTCTAACCCTAACCCTAACCCCTAACCCTAACCGTAACCCTAACCACCTAACCCTAACACTCACCCTAACACCTAACCCTAACCCTAATCCTAATCCCTAACCCTAACCCTAACCCTAATGGACCCTAACCCTAACCCTAACCCTAACCCCTAACCCTAACCCTAACCCTAATGGCCCTAACCCTAACCCTAACCCTGACCCTAACCCTAACCCTAAGCCTAACCCCAACCCCCTAACCCTAACACTAACCCTAACCCCTAACCCTAACCCTAACCCTAACCCTATCCCTAACCCCAACCCTAACCCTAACCCTAACCCTAACCCCTAACTGTAAACCTTTTCTGACAAGTTGCAGGATGTGTGCCGTTTCCGAAACAGGTTCTGCTGAGGACGAGAGCCATGAGATGTTCCTCCTCTGGGCAAGCCCGGGTCCCAGATCCTGTTGTGCCTGTGAATAGGCTGCAGGGGGACGGTGAAGACCAGCAACAGCTTTCAGGGCTGCCACCTTCCTTGTGGAACACGGAGCCGGACGTGTGCCTTTCCAGAATCAGGCACTGCCGAGGACGAGAGCTATGAGATGTTCCTCCTCTGGGCAAGCCCCGGTCCCAGATCCTGTTGTGCCTGTGAATAGGCTTCAGGGGGACGGTGAAGACCAGCAACAGCTTTCCAGCCTGCCACCTTCCTTGTGGGACAAGGAGCCGGACGTGTGCCTTTTCGAAAAGAGGCCCTGCCGAGGACGAGAGCCATGAGATTTTCCTCCTCTGGGCAAGCCCGGGTCCCAGATCCTGTTGTGCCTGTGAATAGGCTGTAGGGGGACGGTGAAGACCAGCAACATCTTTCCAGCCTGCCACCTTCCGTGTGGGACAAGGAGCCGGACATGTGCCTTCTCGGAAATAGACTCTGCCGAGGACGAGAGCCATGAGATGTTCCTCCTCTGGGCAAGCCCGGCTCCCAGATCCTGTTGTGCCTGTGAATAGGCTGAAGGGGGACGGTGAAGACCAGCAACATCTTTCCGGCCTGACACCTTCCATGTGGGACAAGGAGCCGGACGTGTGCCTTTTCGGAAACAGGCTCTGCCGAGGACGAGAGACTAACCCTGACCCTAATCCTAACCCTAACCCCTAACCCTAACCCTAAGCCCATCCCTAACAACCCTAAACCTAACCCTAACCCTAAGCCCTTAACACTAACCCTAACCCTAAACCCTAACCCTAACCCTAACTGTAACCCTAACCCGTACCCTAACTCCTAACTCTAACCCTAAACCTAACCCCTAACCCTAACCGTAACCCTAACCAACTAACCCTAACCCCTAACACTAACCCTAACCCTAATGGACCCTAACCCCAACCCTAACCCCTAACCCTAACCCTAACACTAACCCCTAACCCTAACCCTAACCCCTAACCCTAACCCTAAACCTAATGGCCCTAACCCTAACCCTAACCCTGACCCTAAGCCTAACCCTAACCCTAACCCCCTAACCCTAACCCCAACCCTAACCCTAACCCTAACCCTAAGCCCTTAACACTAACCCTAACCCTAAACCCTAACCCTAACACTAACTGTAACCCTAACCCGGACCCTAACTCCTAACCGTAACCCTAACCACCTAACCCTAACACTCACCCTAACACGTAACCCTAACCCCTAACCCTAACCCCTACCCTAATGGCCCTAACCCTAACCCTAACACTGACCCTAACCCTAACCCTAAGCCTAACCCTAACCCCCTAACCCTAACCCTAACCCTAACCCCTAACCCTAACCCTAACCCTAACCCCAACCCTAACCCTAACCCTAACCCTAACCCCTAACTGTAAACCTTTTCTGACAAGGTGCAGGATGTGTGCCGTTTCCGAAACAGGTTCTGCTGAGGACGAGAGCCATGAGATTTTCCTCCTCTGGGCAAGCCCGTATCCCAGATCCTGTTGTGCCTGTGAATAGGCTGCAGGGGGACGGTGAAGACCAGCAACAGCTTTCAGGGCTGCCACCTTCCGTGTGGGACAAGGAGCCGGACGTGTGCCTTTCCGGAATCAGGCTCTGCCGAGGACGAGAGCCATGAGATGTTCCTCCTCGGGGCAAGCCCGGGTCCCAGATCCTGTTGTGCCTGTGAATAGGCTGCAGGGGGACGGTGAAGACCAGCAACAGCTTTCAGGGCTGCCACTTCCGTGTGGGACACGGAGCCGGACGTGTGCCTTTCCAGAATCAGGCTCTGCCGAGGACGAGAGCCATGAGATGTTCCTCCTCTGGGCAAGCCCGGGTCCTGAATCCTGTTGTGCCTGTGAATAGGCTGCAGGGGGACGGTGAAGACCAGCAACATCCTTCAGGGGTGCCAACTTCCGTGTGGGACAAGGAGCCGGACGTGTGCCTTTCCAGAATCAGACTCTACCGAGGACGAGAGCCATGAGATGTTCCTCCTCTGGGCAAGCCCGGGTCCCAGATCCTGTTGTGCCTGTGAATAGGCTGCAGGGGGACGGTGAAGACCAGCAACAGCTTTCAGGGCTGCCACCTTCCTTGTGGGACAAGGAGCCGGACGTGTGCCTTTTCGGGAAGAGGCTCTGCCGAGGACAAGAGCCATGATATGTTCCTCCTCTGGGCGTGCCCGGGTCCTGAATACTGTTGTGCCTTTGAATAGGCTGCAGGGGGACGGTAAAGACCAGCAACATCTTTCTGGCCTGCCACCTTCCGTGTGGGACAAGGAGCCGGACGTGTGTCTTTTCGGGAAGAGGCTCTGCCGAGGACGAGAGCCATGAGATGTTCCTCCTCTGGGCAAGCCCGCATCCCAGATCCTGTCGTACCTGTGAATAGGCTGCAGGGGGACGGTGAAGACCAGCAACATCCTTCAGGGGTGCCAACTTCCGTGTGGGACAAGGAGCCGGACGTGTGCCTTTTCGGAAACAGGCCCTGTCGAGGACGAGAGCCATGAGATGTTCCTCCTCTGGGCAAGCCCGGGTCCCAGATCCTGTTGTGCCTGTGAATAGGCTGCAGGGGGACGGTGAAGACTAGCAACAGCTTTCAGGGCTGCCACCTTCCGTGTGGGACAAGGAGCCGGACGTGTGCCTTTTCGGAAATAGGCTCTGCCGAGGACGAGAGCCATGAGATGTTCCTCCTCTGGGCAAGCCCGGGTCCCAGATCCTGTTGTGCCTGTGAATAGGCTGCAGGGGGACGGTGAAGACCAGCAACATCCTTCAGGGGTGCCAACTTCCGTGTGGGACAAGGAGCCGGACGTGTGCCTTTTCGGAAAAAGGCCCTGTCGAGGACGAGAGCCATGAGATGTTCCTCCTCTGGGCAAGCCCGGGTCCCAGATCCTGTTGTGCCAGTGAATAGGCTGCAGTGGGACGGTGAAGACTAGCAACAGCTTTCAGGGCTGCCACATTCCGTGTGGGACAAGGAGCCGGACGTGTGCCTTTCCGGAATCAGGCTCTGCCGAGGACGAGAGACATGAGATGTTCCTCCTCTGGGCAAGCCCGGGTCCCAGATCCTGTTGCACCTGTGAATAAGCTGCAGGGGGACGGTGAAGACCAGAAACAGCTTTCAGGGCTGCCACCTTCCGTGTGGGACAAGGAGCCGGACGTGTGCCTTTTCGGAAACAGGCTCTGCCGAGGACGAGAGACTAACCCTGACCCTAACCCTAACCCTAACCCCTAACCCTAACCCTAAGCCCATCCCTAACGACCCTAACCCTAACCCTAACCCTAAGCCCTTAAGAGTAACCCTAACCCTAAACCCTAACCCTAACCCTAACTGTAACCCTAACCCTAACCCTAACCCTAATCCCAACCCTAACCCTAACCTAACCCTAACCCCTAACCCCAACCCTAACCCCTAACTGTAAACCTTTTCTGACAAGTTGCAGGATGTGTGCTATTTCCGAAACAGATTCTGCTGAGGACGAGAGCCATGAGATTTTCCTCCTGTGGGCAATCCCGTATCCCTGATCCTGTTGTGCCTGTGAATAGGCTGCAGGGGGACGGTGAAGACCAGCAACAGCTTTCAGGGCTGCCAACTTCCGTGTGGGACAAGGAGCTGGATGTGTGTCTTTTCGGAAACAGGTCCTGCCGAGGATGAGAGCCATGAGATGGTCCTCCTCGGGGCAAGCCCGCATCGTGAATCCTGTTGTGCCTGTGAATAGGCTGCAGGGGGACGGTGAAGACCAGCAACAGCTTTCAGGGCTGCCACCTTCCTTGTGGGACAAGGAGCCGGACGTGTGCCTTTTCGAAAAGAGGCCCTGCCGAGGACGAGAGCCATGAGATGTTCCTCCGCTGGGCAAGCCCGGGTCCCAGATCCTGTTGTGCCTGTGAATAGGCTGAAGGGGGGCGGTGAAGACCAGCAACAGCTTTCAGGGCTGGCACCTTCCGTGTGGGACAAGGAGCCGGACGTGTGCCTTTTCGGGAAGAGGCTCTGCCGAGGACAAGAGCCATGATATGTTCCTCCTCTGAGCGTGCCCGGGTCCTGAATACTGTTGTGCCTTTGAATAGGCTGCAGGGGGACGGTGAAGACCAGCAACATCTTTCTGGCCTGCCACCTTCCGTGTGGGACAAGGAGCCGGACGTGTGTCTTTTCGGGAAGAGGCTCTGCCGAGGACGAGAGCCATGAGATGTTCCTCCTCTGGGCAAGCCCGCATCCCAGATCCTGTCGTACCTGTGAATAGGCTGCAGGGGGACGGTGAAGACCAGCAACATCCTTCAGGGGTGCCAACTTCCGTGTGGGACAAGGAGCCGGACGTGTGCCTTTTCGGAAACAGGCCCTGTCGAGGACGAGAGCCATGAGATGTTCCTCCTCTGGGCAAGCCCGGGTCCCAGATCCTGTTGTGCCTGTGAATAGGCTGCAGGGGGACGGTGAAGACTAGCAACAGCTTTCAGGGCTGCCACCTTCCGTGTGGGACAAGGAGCCGGACGTGTGCCTTTTCGGAAACAGGCTCTGCCGAGGACTAGAGACTAACCCTGACCCTAACCCTAACCCTAACCCTAATCGACGCAAACGCTAACCCTAACACTAACCCCCTAACCCTAACCCCAACCCTAACCCTAACCCTAACCCTAAGCCCTTAACACTAACCCTAACCCTAACCCTAACCCTAACCCCTAACCCTAACCCTAAGCCCATCCCTAACGACCCTAACCCTAACCCTAACCCTAAGCCCTTAACAGTAACCCTAACCCTAAACCCTAACCCTAACCCTAACTGTAACCCTAACCCTAACCCTAACCCTAATCCCAACCCTAACCCTAACCTAACCCTAACCCATAACCCTAACCCATAACCCCAACCCTAACCCCTAACTGTAAACCTTTTCTGACAAGTTGCAGGATGTGTGCCATTTCCGAAACAGGTTCTGCTGAGGACGAGAGCCATGAGATTTTCCTCCTGTGGGCAATCCCGTATCCCTGATCCTGTTGTGCCTGTGAATAGGCTGCAGGGGGACGGTGAAGACCAGCAACAGCTTTCAGGGCTGCCACCTTCCGTGTGGGACAAGGAGCCGGACGTGTGCCTTTTCGGAAACAGGCTCTGCCGAGGACGAGAGACTAACCCTGACCCTAACCCTAACCCTAACCCCTAACCCTAACCCTAAGCCCATCCCTAACAACCCTAAACCTAACCCTAACCCTAAGCCCTTAACACTAACCCTAACCCTAAACCCTAACCCTAACCCTAACTGTAACCCTAACCCGGACCCTAACTCCTAACTCTAACCCTAAACCTAACCCCTAACCCTAACCGTAACCCTAACCAACTAACCCTAACCCCTAACACTAACCCTAACCCTAATGGACCCTAACCCCAACCCTAACCCCTAACCCTAACCCTAACACTAACCCCTAACCCTAACCCTAACCCCTAACCCTAACCCTAAACCTAATGGCCCTAACCCTAACCCTAACCCTGACCCTAACCCTAACCCTAACCCTAACCCCCTAACCCTAACCCCAACCCTAACCCTAACCCTAACCCTAAGCCCTTAACACTAACCCTAACCCTAAACCCTAACCCTAACACTAACTGTAACCCTAACCCGGACCCTAACTCCTAACCGTAACCCTAACCACCTAACCCTAACACTCACCCTAACACGTAACCCTAACCCCTAACCCTAACCCCTACCCTAATGGCCCTAACCCTAACCCTAACACTGACCCTAACCCTAACCCTAAGCCTAACCCTAACCCCCTAACCCTAACCCTAACCCTAACCCCAACCCTAACCCTAACCCTAACCCTAACCCCTAACTGTAAACCTTTTCTGACAAGTTGCAGGATGTGTGCCGTTTCCGAAACAGGTTCTGCTGAGGACGAGAGCCATGAGATTTTCCTCCTCTGGGCAAGCCCGTATCCCAGATCCTGTTGTGCCTGTGAATAGGCTGCAGGGGGACGGTGAAGACCAGCAACAGCTTTCAGGGCTGCCACCTTCCGTGTGGGACAAGGAGCCGGACGTGTGCCTTTTCGGAATCAGGCTCTGCCGAGGACGAGAGCCATGAGATGTTCCTCCTCGGGGCAAGCCCGGGTCCCAGATCCTGTTGTGCCTGTGAATAGGCTGCAGGGGGACGGTGAAGACCAGCAACAGCTTTCAGGGCTGCCACTTCCGTGTGGGACACGGAGCCGGACGTGTGCCTTTCCAGAATCAGGCTCTGCCGAGGACGAGAGCCATGAGATGTTCCTCCTCTGGGCAAGCCCGGGTCCCAGATCCTGTTGTGCCTGTGAATAGGCTGCAGGGGGACGGTGAAGACCAGCAACATCCTTCAGGGGTGCCAACTTCCGTGTGGGACAAGGAGCCGGACGTGTGCCTTTTCGGAAAAAGGCCCTGTCGAGGACGAGAGCCATGAGATGTTCCTCCTCTGGGCAAGCCCGGGTCCCAGATCCTGTTGTGCCAGTGAATAGGCTGCAGTGGGACGGTGAAGACTAGCAACAGCTTTCAGGGCTGCCACCTTCCGTGTGGGACAAGGAGCCGGACGTGTGCCTTTCCGGAATCAGGCTCTGCCGAGGACGAGAGACATGAGATGTTCCTCCTCTGGGCAAGCCCGGGTCCCAGATCCTGTTGCACCTGAGAATAAGCTGCAGGGGGACGGTGAAGACCAGCAACAGCTTTCAGGGCTGCCACCTTCCGTGTGGGACAAGGAGCCGGACGTGTGCCTTTTCGGAAACAGGCTCTGCCGAGGACGAGAGACTAACCCTGACCCTAACCCTAACCCTAACCCCTAACCCTAACCCTAAGCCCATCCCTAACGACCCTAACCCTAACCCTAACCCTAAGCCCTTAACAGTAACCCTAACCCTAAACCCTAACCCTAACCCTAACTGTAACCCTAACCCTAACCCTAACCCTAATCCCAACCCTAACCCTAACCTAACCCTAACCCCTAACCCCAACCCTAACCCCTAACTGTAAACCTTTTCTGACAAGTTGCAGGATGTGTGCCATTTCCGAAACAGGTTCTGCTGAGGACGAGAGCCATGAGATTTTCCTCCTGTGGGCAATCCCGTATCCCTGATCCTGTTGTGCCTGTGAATAGGCTGCAGGGGGACGGTGAAGACCAGCAACAGCTTTCAGGGCTGCCAACTTCCGTGTGGGACAAGGAGCTGGATGTGTGTCTTTTCGGAAACAGGTCCTGCCGAGGATGAGAGCCATGAGATGGTCCTCCTCGGGGCAAGCCCGCATCGTGAATCCTGTTGTGCCTGTGAATAGGCTGCAGGGGGACGGTGAAGACCAGCAACAGCTTTCAGGGCTGCCACCTTCCTTGTGGGACAAGGAGCCGGACGTGTGCCTTTTCGAAAAGAGGCCCTGCCGAGGACGAGAGCCATGAGATGTTCCTCCGCTGGGCAAGCCCGGGTCCCAGATCCTGTTGTGCCTGTGAATAGGCTGCAGGGGGGCGGTGAAGACCAGCAACAGCTTTCAGGGCTGGCACCTTCCGTGTGGGACAAGGAGCCGGACGTGTGCCTTTTCGGGAAGAGGCTCTGCCGAGGACAAGAGCCATGATATGTTCCTCCTCTGAGCGTGCCCGGGTCCTGAATACTGTTGTGCCTTTGAATAGGCTGCAGGGGGACGGTGAAGACCAGCAACATCTTTCTGGCCTGCCACCTTCCGTGTGGGACAAGGAGCCGGACGTGTGTCTTTTCGGGAAGAGGCTCTGCCGAGGACGAGAGCCATGAGATGTTCCTCCTCTGGGCAAGCCCGCATCCCAGATCCTGTCGTACCTGTGAATAGGCTGCAGGGGGACGGTGAAGACCAGCAACATCCTTCAGGGGTGCCAACTTCCGTGTGGGACAAGGAGCCGGACGTGTGCCTTTTCGGAAACAGGCCCTGTCGAGGACGAGAGCCATGAGATGTTCCTCCTCTGGGCAAGCCCGGGTCCCAGATCCTGTTGTGCCTGTGAATAGGCTGCAGGGGGACGGTGAAGACTAGCAACAGCTTTCAGGGCTGCCACCTTCCGTGTGGGACAAGGAGCCGGACGTGTGCCTTTTCGGAAACAGGCTCTGCCGAGGACTAGAGACTAACCCTGACCCTAACCCTAACCCTAACCCTAATCGACGCAAACGCTAACCCTAACACTAACCCCCTAACCCTAACCCCAACCCTAACCCTAACCCTAACCCTAAGCCCTTAACACTAACCCTAACCCTAACCCTAACCCTAACCCCTAACCCTAACCCTAAGCCCATCCCTAACGACCCTAACCCTAACCCTAACCCTAAGCCCTTAACAGTGACCCTAACCCTAAACCCTAACCCTAACCCTAACTGTAACCCTAACCCTAACCCTAACCCTAATCCCAACCCTAACCCTAACCTAACCCTAACCCATAACCCTAACCCATAACCCCAACCCTAACCCCTAACTGTAAACCTTTTCTGACAAGTTGCAGGATGTGTGCCATTTCCGAAACAGGTTCTGCTGAGGACGAGAGCCATGAGATTTTCCTCCTGTGGGCAATCCCGTATCCCTGATCCTGTTGTGCCTGTGAATAGGCTGCAGGGGGATGGTGAAGACCAGCAACAGCTTTCAGGGCTGCCACCTTCCGTGTGGGACAAGGAGCCGGACGTGTGCCTTTTCGGAAACAGGCTCTGCCGAGGACGAGAGACTAACCCTGACCCTAACCCTAACCCTAACCCCTAACCCTAACCCTAAGCCCATCCCTAACAACCCTAAACCTAACCCTAACCCTAAGCCCTTAACACTAACCCTAACCCTAAACCCTAACCCTAACCCTAACTGTAACCCTAACCCGGACCCTAACTCCTAACTCTAACCCTAAACCTAACCCCTAACCCTAACCGTAACCCTAACCAACTAACCCTAACCCCTAACACTAACCCTAACCCTAATGGACCCTAACCCCAACCCTAACCCCTAACCCTAACCCTAACACTAACCCCTAACCCTAACCCTAACCCCTAACCCTAACCCTAAACCTAATGGCCCTAACCCTAACCCTAACCCTGACCCTAACCCTAACCCTAACCCTAACCCCCTAACCCTAACCCCAACCCTAACCCTAACCCTAACCCTAAGCCCTTAACACTAACCCTAACCCTAAACCCTAACCCTAACACTAACTGTAACCCTAACCCGGACCCTAACTCCTAACCGTAACCCTAACCACCTAACCCTAACACTCACCCTAACACGTAACCCTAACCCCTAACCCTAACCCCTACCCTAATGGCCCTAACCCTAACCCTAACACTGACCCTAACCCTAACCCTAAGCCTAACCCTAACCCCCTAACCCTAACCCTAACCCTAACCCCAACCCTAACCCTAACCCTAACCCTAACCCCTAACTGTAAACCTTTTCTGACAAGTTGCAGGATGTGTGCCGTTTCCGAAACAGGTTCTGCTGAGGACGAGAGCCATGAGATTTTCCTCCTCTGGGCAAGCCCGTATCCCAGATCCTGTTGTGCCTGTGAATAGGCTGCAGGGGGACGGTGAAGACCAGCAACAGCTTTCAGGGCTGCCACCTTCCGTGTGGGACAAGGAGCCGGACGTGTGCCTTTTCGGAATCAGGCTCTGCCGAGGACGAGAGCCATGAGATGTTCCTCCTCGGGGCAAGCCCGGGTCCCAGATCCTGTTGTGCCTGTGAATAGGCTGCAGGGGGACGGTGAAGACCAGCAACAGCTTTCAGGGCTGCCACTTCCGTGTGGGACACGGAGCCGGACGTGTGCCTTTCCAGAATCAGGCTCTGCCGAGGACGAGAGCCATGAGATGTTCCTCCTCTGGGCAAGCCCCGGTCCCAGATCCTGTTGTGCCTGTGAATAGGCTGCAGGGGGACGGTGAAGACCAGCAACAGCTTTCAGGGCTGCCACCTTCCGTGTGGGACAAGGAGCCGGACGTGTGCCTTTTCGGAAATAGGCTCTGCCGAGGACGAGAGCCATGAGATGTTCCTCCTCTGGGCAAGCCCGGGTCCCAGATCCTGTTGTGCCTGTGAATAGGCTGCAGGGGGACGGTGAAGACCAGCAACATCCTTCAGGGGTGCCAACTTCCGTGTGGGACAAGGAGCCGGACGTGTGCCTTTTCGGAAAAAGGCCCTGTCGAGGACGAGAGCCATGAGATGTTCCTCCTCTGGGCAAGCCCGGGTCCCAGATCCTGTTGTGCCAGTGAATAGGCTGCAGTGGGACGGTGAAGACTAGCAACAGCTTTCAGGGCTGCCACCTTCCGTGTGGGACAAGGAGCCGGACGTGTGCCTTTCCGGAATCAGGCTCTGCCGAGGACGAGAGACATGAGATGTTCCTCCTCTGGGCAAGCCCGGGTCCCAGATCCTCTTGCACCTGTGAATAAGCTGCAGGGGGACGGTGAAGACCAGCAACAGCTTTCAGGGCTGCCACCTTCCGTGTGGGACAAGGAGCCGGACGTGTGCCTTTTCGGAAACAGGCTCTGCCGAGGACGAGAGACTAACCCTGACCCTAACCCTAACCCTAACCCCTAACCCTAACCCTAAGCCCATCCCTAACGACCCTAACCCTAACCCTAACCCTAAGCCCTTAACAGTAACCCTAACCCTAAACCCTAACCCTAACCCTAACTGTAACCCTAACCCTAACCCTAACCCTAATCCCAACCCTAACCCTAACCTAACCCTAACCCCTAACCCCAACCCTAACCCCTAACTGTAAACCTTTTCTGACAAGTTGCAGGATGTGTGCCATTTCCGAAACAGGTTCTGCTGAGGACGAGAGCCATGAGATTTTCCTCCTGTGGGCAATCCCGTATCCCTGATCCTGTTGTGCCTGTGAATAGGCTGCAGGGGGACGGTGAAGACCAGCAACAGCTTTCAGGGCTGCCAACTTCCGTGTGGGACAAGGAGCTGGATGTGTGTCTTTTCGGAAACAGGTCCTGCCGAGGATGAGAGCCATGAGATGGTCCTCCTCGGGGCAAGCCCGCATCGTGAATCCTGTTGTGCCTGTGAATAGGCTGCAGGGGGACGGTGAAGACCAGCAACATCCTTCAGGGGTGCCAAATTCCGTGTGGGACAAGGAGCCGGACGTGTGCCTTTTCGGAAACAGGCCCTGTCGAGGACGAGAGCCATGAGATGTTCCTCCTCTGGGCAAGCCCGGGTCCCAGATCATGTTGTGCCTGTGAATAGGCTGCAGGGGGACGGTGAAGACTAGCAACAGCTTTCAGGGCTGCCACCTTCCGTGTGGGACAAGGAGCCGGACGTGTGCCTTTTCGGAAACAGGCTCTGCCGAGGACTAGAGACTAACCCTGACCCTAACCCTAACCCTAACCCTAATCGACGCAAACGCTAACCCTAACCCTAACCCTAAACCCTAACCCCAACCCTAACCCTAACCCTAACCCTAAGCCCTTAACACTAACCCTAACCCTAACCCTAACCCTAACCCCTAACCCTAACCCTAAGCCCATCCCTAACGACCCTAACCCTAACCCTAACCCTAAGCCCTTAACAGTAACCCTAACCCTAAACCCTAACCCTAACCCTAACTGTAACCCTAACCCTAACCCTAACCCTAATCCCAACCCTAACCCTAACCTAACCCTAACCCATAACCCCAACCCTAACCCCTAACTGTAAACCTTTTCTGACAAGTTGCAGGATGTGTGCCATTTCCGAAACAGGTTCTGCTGAGGACGAGAGCCATGAGATTTTCCTCCTGTGGGCAATCCCGTATCCCTGATCCTGTTGTGCCTGTGAATAGGCTGCAGGGGGACGGTGAAGACCAGCAACACTTTCAGGGCTGCCACCTTCCGTGTGGGACAAGGAGCCGGACGTGTGCCTTTTCGGAAACAGGCTCTGCCGAGGACGAGAGACTAACCCTGACCCTAACCCTAACCCTAACCCCTAACCCTAACCCTAAGCCCATCCCTAACAACCCTAAACCTAACCCTAACCCTAAGCCCTTAACACTAACCCTAACCCTAAACCCTAACCCTAACCCTAACTGTAACCCTAACCCGGACCCTAACTCCTAACTCTAACCCTAAACCTAACCCCTAACCCTAACCGTAACCCTAACCAACTAACCCTAACCCCTAACACTAACCCTAACCCTAATGGACCCTAACCCCAACCCTAACCCCTAACCCTAACCCTAACACTAACCCCTAACCCTAACCCTAACCCCTAACCCTAACCCTAAACCTAATGGCCCTAACCCTAACCCTAACCCTTACCCTAACCATAACCCTAACCCTAACCCCCTAACCCTAACCCCAACCCTAACCCTAACCCTAACCCTAAGCCCTTAACACTAACCCTAACCCTAAACCCTAACCCTAACACTAACTGTAACCCTAACCCGGACCCTAACTCCTAACCGTAACCCTAACCACCTAACCCTAACACTCACCCTAACACGTAACCCTAACCCCTAACCCTAACCCCTACCCTAATGGCCCTAACCCTAACCCTAACACTGACCCTAACCCTAACCCTAAGCCTAACCCTAACCCCCTAACCCTAACCCTAACCCTAACCCCTAACCCTAACCCTAACCCTAACCCCAACCCTAACCCTAACCCTAACCCTAACCCCTAACTGTAAACCTTTTCTGACAAGTTGCAGGATGTGTGCCGTTTCCGAAACAGGTTCTGCTGAGGACGAGAGCCATGAGATTTTCCTCCTCTGGGCAAGCCCGTATCCCAGATCCTGTTGTGCCTGTGAATAGGCTGCAGGGGGACGGTGAAGACCAGCAACAGCTTTCAGGGCTGCCACCTTCCGTGTGGGACAAGGAGCCGGACGTGTGCCTTTCCGGAATCAGGCTCTGCCGAGGACGAGAGCCATGAGATGTTCCTCCTCGGGGCAAGCCCGGGTCCCAGATCCTGTTGTGCCTGTGAATAGGCTGCAGGGGGACGGTGAAGACCAGCAACAGCTTTCAGGGCTGCCACTTCCGTGTGGGACACGGAGCCGGACGTGTGCCTTTCCAGAATCAGGCTCTGCCGAGGACGAGAGCCATGAGATGTTCCTCCTCTGGGCAAGCCCGGGTCCTGAATCCTGTTGTACCTGTGAATAGGCTGCAGGGGGACGGTGAAGACCAGCAACAGCTTTCAGGGCTGCCACCTTCCGTGTGGGACAAGGAGCCGGACGTGTGCCTTTTCGGAAACAGGCTCTGCCGAGGACGAGAGCCATGAGATGTTCCTCCTCTGGGCAAGCCCGGGTCCCAGATCCTGTTGTGCCTGTGAATAGGCTGCAGGGGGACGGTGAAGACCAGCAACATCCTTCAGGGGTGCCAACTTCCGTGTGGGACAAGGAGCCGGACGTGTGCCTTTTCGGAAAAAGGCCCTGTCGAGGACGAGAGCCATGAGATGTTCCTCCTCTGGGCAAGCCCGGGTCCCAGATCCTGTTGTGCCAGTGAATAGGCTGCAGGGGGACGGTGAAGACTAGCAACAGCTTTCAGGGCTGCCACATTCCGTGAGGGACAAAGAGCCGGACGTGTGCCTTTCCGGAATCAGGCTCTGCCGAGGACGAGAGACATGAGATGTTCCTCCTCTGGGCAAGCCCGGGTCCCAGATCCTGTTGCACCTGTGAATAAGCTGCAGGGGGACGGTGAAGACCAGCAACAGCTTTCAGGGCTGCCACCTTCCGTGTGGGACAAGGAGCCGGACGTGTGCCTTTTCGGAAACAGGCTCTGCCGAGGACGAGAGACTAACCCTGACCCTAACCCTAACCCTAACCCCTAACCCTAACCCTAAGCCCATCCCTAACGACCCTAACCCTAACCCTAACCCTAAGCCCTTAACAGTAACCCTAACCCTAAACCCTAACCCTAACCCTAACTGTAACCCTAACCCTAACCCTAACGCTAATCCCAACCCTAACCCTAACCTAACCCTAACCCCTAACCCCAACCCTAACCCCTAACTGTAAACCTTTTCTGACAAGTTGCAGGATGTGTGCCATTTCCGAAACAGGTTCTGCTGAGGACGAGAGCCATGAGATTTTCCTCCTGTGGGCAATCCCGTATCCCTGATCCTGTTGTGCCTGTGAATAGGCTGCAGGGGGACGGTGAAGACCAGCAACAGCTTTCAGGGCTGCCAACTTCCGTGTGGGACAAGGAGCTGGATGTGTGTCTTTTCGGAAACAGGTCCTGCCGAGGATGAGAGCCATGAGATGGTCCTCCTCGGGGCAAGCCCGCATCGTGAATCCTGTTGTGCCTGTGAATAGGCTGCAGGGGGACGGTGAAGACCAGCAACAGCTTTCAGGGCTGCCACCTTCCGTGTGGGACAAGGAGCCGGATGTGTGCCTTTTCGAAAAGAGGCCCTGCCGAGGACGAGAGCCATGAGATGTTCCTCCGCTGGGCAAGCCCGGGTCCCAGATCCTGTTGTGCCTGTGAATAGGCTGAAGGGGTGCGGTGAAGACCAGCAACAGCTTTCAGGGCTGGCACCTTCCGTGTGGGACAAGGAGCCGGACGTGTGCCTTTTCGGGAAGAGGCTCTGCCGAGGACAAGAGCCATGATATGTTCCTCCTCTGGGCGTGCCCGGGTCCTGAATACTGTTGTGCCTTTGAATAGGCTGCAGGGGGACGGTGAAGACCAGCAACATCTTTCTGGCCTGCCACCTTCCGTGTGGGACAAGGAGCCGGACGTGTGTCTTTTCGGGAAGAGGCTCTGCCGAGGACGAGAGCCATGAGATGTTCCTCCTCTGGGCAAGCCCGCATCCCAGATCCTGTCGTACCTGTGAATAGGCTGCAGGGGGACGGTGAAGACCAGCAACATCCTTCAGGGGTGCCAACTTCCGTGTGGGACAAGGAGCCGGACGTGTGCCTTTTCGGAAACAGGCCCTGTCGAGGACGAGAGCCATGAGATGTTCCTCCTCTGGGCAAGCCCGGGTCCTGAATCCTGTTGTGCCTGTGAATAGGCTGCAGGGGGACGGTGAAGACCAGCAACAGCTTTCAGGGCTGCCACCTTCCGTGTGGGACAAGGAGCCGGACGTGTGCCTTTCCGGAATCAGGCTCTGCCGAGGACGAGAGCCATGAGATGTTCCTCCTCTGGGCAAGCCCGGGTCCCAGATCCTGTTGTACCTGTGAATAAGCTGCAGGGGGACGGTGAAGACCAGCAACAGCTTTCAGGGCTGCCACCTTCCGTGTGGGACAAGGAGCCGGACGTGTGCCTTTTCGGAATCAGGCTCTGCCGAGGACGAGAGACTAACCCTAATCCTAACCCTAACCCTAACCCCTAACCCTAACCCTAAGCCCATCCCTAACGACCCTAACCCTAACCCTAACCCTAAGCCCTTAACACTAACCTTAACCCTAAACCCTAACCCTAACCCTAACTGTAACCCTAACCCTGACCCTATCTCCTAACTCTAACCCTAACCCTAACCCCTAACCCTAACCGTAACCCTAACCACCTAACCCTAACACTCACCCTAACACCTAACCCTAACCCTAATCCTAATCCCTAACCCTAACCCTAACCCTAATGGACCCTAACCCTAACCCTAACCCTAACCCCTAACCCTAACCCTAACCCTAATGGCCCTAACCCTAACCCTAAACCTGACCCTAACCCTAACCCTAAGCCTAACCCCAACCCCCTAACCCTAACCCTAACCCTAACCCCTAACCCTAACCCTAACCCTAACCCTATCCCTAACCCCAACCCTAACCCTAACCCTAACCCTAACCCCTAACTGTAAACCTTTTCTGACAAGTTGCAGGATGTGTGCCGTTTCCGAAACAGGTTCTGCTGAGGACGAGAGCCATGAGATGTTCCTCCTCTGGGCAAGCTCGGGTCCCAGATCCTTTTGTGCCTGTGAATAGGCTGCAGGGGGACGGTGAAGACCAGCAACAGCTTTCAGGGCTGCCACCTTCCTTGTGGAACACGGAGCCGGACGTGTGCCTTTCCAGAATCAGGCACTGCCGAGGACGAGAGCTATGAGATGTTCCTCCTCTGGGCAAGCCCCGGTCCCAGATCCTGTTGTGCCTGTGAATAGGCTGCAGGGGGACGGTGAAGACCAGCAACATCTTTCCAGCCTGCCACCTTCCTTGTGGGACAAGGAGCCGGACGTGTGCCTTTTCGAAAAGAGGCCCTGCCGAGGACGAGAGCCATGAGATGTTCCTCCTCTGGGCAAGCCCGGGTCCCAGATCCTGTTGTGCCTGTGAATAGGCTGCAGGGGGACGGTGAAGACCAGCAACATCTTTCCAGCCTGCCACCTTCCGTGTGGGACAAGGAGCCGGACATGTGCCTTCTCGGAAATAGACTCTGCCGAGGACGAGAGCCATGAGATGTTCCTCCTCTGGGCAAGCCCGGCTCCCAGATCCTGTTGTGCCTGTGAATAGGCTGAAGGGGGACGGTGAAGACCAGCAACATCTTTCCGGCCTGACACCTTCCATGTGGGACAAGGAGCCGGACGTGTGCCTTTTCGGAAACAGGCTCTGCCGAGGACGAGAGACTAACCCTGACCCTAACCCTAACCCTAACCCCTAACCCTAACCCTAAGCCCATCGCTAACAACCCTAAACCTAACCCTAACCCTAAGCCCTTAACACTAACCCTAACCCTAAACCCTAACCCTAACCCTAACTGTAACCCTAACCCGTACCCTAACTCCTAACTCTAACCCTAAACATAACCCCTAACCCTAACCGTAACCCTAACCAACTAACCCTAACCCCTAACACTAACCCTAACCCTAATGGACCCTAACCCCAACCCTAACCCCTAACCCTAACCCTAACACTAACCCCTAACCCTAACCCTAACCCCTAACCCTAACCCTAAACCTAATGGCCCTAACCCTAACCCTAACCCTGACCCTAACCCTAACCCTAACCCTAACCCCCTAACCCTAACCCCAACCCTAACCCTAACCCTAACCCTAAGCCCTTAACACTAACCCTAACCCTAAACCCTAACCCTAACACTAACTGTAACCCTAACCCGGACCCTAACTCCTAACCGTAACCCTAACCACCTAACCCTAACACTCACCCTAACACGTAACCCTAACCCCTAACCCTAACCCCTACCCTAATGGCCCTAACCCTAACCCTAACACTGGCCCTAACCCTAACCCTAACACTGACCCTAACCCTAACCCTAAGCCTAACCCTAACCCCCTAACCCTAACCCTAACCCTAACCCCTAACCCTAACCCTAACCCTAACCCCAACCCTAACCCTAACCCTAACCCTAACCCCTAACTGTAAACCTTTTCTGACAAGTTGCAGGATGTGTGCCGTTTCCGAAACAGGTTCTGCTGAGGACGAGAGCCATGAGATTTTCCTCCTGTGGGCAAGCCCGTATCCCAGATCCTGTTGTGCCTGTGAATAGGCTGCAGGGGGACGGTGAAGACCAGCAACAGCTTTCAGGGCTGCCACCTTCCGTGTGGGACAAGGAGCCGGACGTGTGCCTTTCCGGAATCAGGCTCTGCCGAGGACGAGAGCCATGAGATGTTCCTCCTCGGGGCAAGCCCGGGTCCCAGATCCTGTTGTGCCTGTGAATAGGCTGCAGGGGGACGGTGAAGACCAGCAACAGCTTTCAGGGCTGCCACTTCCGTGTGGGACACGGAGCCGGACGTGTGCCTTTCCAGAATCAGGCTCTGCCGAGGACGAGAGCCATGAGATGTTCCTCCTCTGGGCAAGCCCGGGTCCTGAATCCTGTTGTGCCTGTGAATAGGCTGCAGGGGGACGGTGAAGACCAGCAACATCTTTCCGGCCTGCCACCTTCCGTGTGGGACAAGGAGCCGGACGTGTGCCTTTCCAGAATCAGACTCTACCGAGGACGAGAGCCATGAGATGTTCCTCCTCTGGGCAAGCCCGGGTCCCAGATCCTGTTGTGCCTGTGAATAGGCTGCAGGGGGACGGTGAAGACCAGCAACAGCTTTCAGGGCTGCCACCTTCCTTGTGGGACAAGGAGCCGGACGTGTGCCTTTTCGAAAAGAGGCCCTGCCGAGGACGAGAGCCATGAGATGTTCCTCCGCTGGGCAAGCCCGGGTCCCAGATCCTGTTGTGCCTGTGAATAGGCTGCAGGGGGGCGGTGAAGACCAGCAACAGCTTTCAGGGCTGGCACCTTCCGTGTGGGACAAGGAGCCGGTCGTGTGCCTTTTCGGGAAGAGGCTCTGCCGAGGACAAGAGCCATGATATTTTCCTCCTCTGGGCGTTCCCGGGTCCTGAATACTGTTGTGCCTGTGAATAGGCTGCAGGGGGACGGTGAAGACCAGCAACATCCTTCAGGGGTGCCAACTTCCGTGTGGGACAAGGAGCCGGACGTGTGCCTTTTCGGAAACAGGCCCTGCCGAGGACGAGAGACATGAGATGTTCCTCCTCTGGGCAAGCCCGGGTCCCAGATCCTGTTGTGCCTGTGAATAGGCTGCAGGGGGACGGTGAAGACCAGCAACAGCTTTCAGGGCTGCCACCCTCCGTGTGGGACAAGGAGCCGGACGTGTGCCTCTTCGGAAACAGGCTCTGCCGAGGACGAGAGACTAACCCTGACCCTAACCCTAACCCTAACCCTAAGCCCTTAACACTAACCCTAACCCTAAACCCTAACCCTAACACTAACTGTAACCCTAACTCGGACCCTAACTCCTAACCGTAACCCTAACCACCTAACCCTAACACTCACCCTAACACGTAACCCTAACCCCTAACCCTAACCCCTACCCTAATGGACCCTAACCCTAACCCTAACCCTAATGGCCCTAACCCTAACCCTAACACTGACCCTAACCCTAACCATAAGCCTAACCCTAACCCCCTAACCCTAACCATAACCCTAACCCCTAACCCTAACCCTAACCCTAACCCCAACCCTAACCCTAACCCTAACCCTAACCCCTAACTGTAAACCTTTTCTGACAAGTTGCAGGATGTGTGCCGTTTCCGAAACAGGTTCTGCTGAGGACGAGAGCCATGAGATTTTCCTCCTCTGGGCAAGCCCGTATCCCAGATCCTGTTGTGCCTGTGAATAGGCTGCAGGGGGACGATGAAGACCAGCAACAGCTTTCAGGGCTGCCACTTCCGTGTGGGACACGGAGCCGGACGTGTGCCTTTCCAGAATCAGGCTCTGCCGAGGACGAGAGCCATGAGATGTTCCTCCTCCGGGCAAGCCCGGGTCCTGAATCCTGTTGTGCCTGTGAATAGGCTGCAGGGGGACGGTGAAGACCAGCAACATCTTTCCGGCCTGCCACCTTCCTTGTGGGACAAGGAGCCGGACGTGTGCCTTTTCGAAAAGAGGCCCTGCCGAGGACGAGAGCCATGAGATGTTCCTCCGCTGGGCAAGCCCGGGTCCCAGATCCTGTTGTGCCTGTGAATAGGCTGAAGGGGGGCGGTGAAGACCAGCAACAGCTTTCAGGGCTGGCACCTTCCGTGTGGGACAAGGAGCCGGACGTGTGCCTTTTCGGAAAGAGGCTCTGCCGAGGACAAGAGCCATTATATGTTCCTCCTCTGGGCGTGCCCGGGTCCTGAATACTGTTGTGCCTTTGAATAGGCTGCAGGGGGACGGTGAAGACCAGCAACATCTTTCCGGCCTGCCACCTTCCGTGTGGGACAAGGAGCCGGACGTGTGACTTTTCGGGAAGAGGCTCTGCCGAGGACGAGAGCCATGAGATGTTCCTCCTCTGGGCAAACCCGCATCCCAGATCCTGTCGTACCTGTGAATAGGCTGCAGGGGGACGGTGAAGACCAGCAACATCTTTCAGGGCTGCCACCTTCCTTGTGGGACAAGGAGCCGGACGTGTGCCTTTTCGGAATCGGGCTCTGCCGAGGAAGAGAGCCATGAGATGTTCCTCCTCTGGGCAAGCCCGGGTCCCAGATCCTGTTGTGCCTGTGAATAGGCTGCAGGGGGACGGTGAAGACCAGCAACATCCTTCAGGGCTGCCAACTTCCGTGTGGGACAAGGAGCCGGACGTGTGCCTTTTCGGAAACAGGCCCTGTCGAGGAAGAGAGCCATGAGATGTTCCTCCTCTGGGCAAGCCCGGGTCCCAGATCCTGTTGTGCCTGTGAATAGGCTGCAGGGGGACGGTGAAGACCAGCAACAGCTTTCAGGGCTGCCACCTTCCGTGTGGGACAAGGAGCCGGACGTGTGCCTTTCCGGAATCAGGCTCTACCGAGGACGAGAGCCATGAGATGTTCCTCCTCTGGGCAAGCCCGGGTCCCAGATCCTGTTGTACCTATGAATAAGCTGCAGGGGGACGGTGAAGACCAGCAACAGCTTTCAGGGCTGCCACCTTCCGCGTGGGACAAGGAGCCGGACGTGTGCCTTTTCGGAATCAGGCTCTGCCGAGGACGAGAGACTAACCCTGACCCTAACCCTAACCCTAACCCCTAACCCTAACCCTAAGCCCATCCCTAACGACCCTAACCCTAACCCTAACCCTAAGCCCTTAACACTAACCTTAACCCTAAACCCTAACCCTAACCCTAACTGTAACCCTAACCCTGACCCTATCTCCTAACTCTAACCCTAACCCTAACCCCTAACCCTAACCGTAACCCTAACCACCTAACCCTAACACTCACCCTAACACCTAACCCTAACCCTAATCCTAATCCCTAACCCTAACCCTAACCCTAATGGACCCTAACACTAACCCTAACCCTAACCCCTAACCCTAACCCTAACCCTAATGGCCCTAACCCTTACCCTAACCCTGACCCTAACCCTAACCCTAAGCCTAACCCCAACCCCCTAACCCTAACCCTAACCCCTAACCCTAACCCTAACCCTAACCCTATCCCTAACCCCAACCCTAACCCTAACCCTAACCCTAACCCCTTACTGTAAACCTTTTCTGACAAGTTGCAGGATGTGTGCCGTTTCCGAAACAGGTTCTGCTGAGGACGAGAGCCATGAGATGTTCCTCCTCTGGGCAAGCTCGGGTCCCAGATCCTTTTGTGCCTGTGAATAGGCTGCAGGGGGACGGTGAAGACCAGCAACAGCTTTCAGGGCTGCCACCTTCCTTGTGGAACACGGAGCCGGACGTGTGCCTTACCAGAATCAGGCACTGCCGAGGACGAGAGCTATGAGATGTTCCTCCTCTGGGCAAGCCCGGGTCCCAGATCCTGTTGTGCCTGTGAATAGGCTGCAGGGGGACGGTGAAGACCAGCAACATCTTTCCAGCCTGCCACCTTCCATGTGGGACAAGGAGCCGGACGTGTGCCTTCTCGGAAATAGACTCTGCCGAGGACGAGAGCCATGAGATGTTCCTCCTCTGGGCAAGCCCGGGTCCCAGATCCTGTTGTGCCTGTGAATAGGCTGAAGGGGGACGGTGAAGACCAGCAACATCTTTCCGGCCTGACACCTTCCGTGTGGGACAAGGAGCCGGACGTGTGCCTTTTCGGAAACAGGCCCTGCCGAGGACGAGAGACATGAGATGTTCCTCCTCTGGGCAAGCCCGGGTCCCAGATCCTGTAGTACCTGTGAATAGGCTGCAGGGGGACGGTGAAGACCAGCAACAGCTTTCAGGGCTGCCACCTTCCGTGTGGGACAAGGAGCCGGACGTGTGTCTTTTCGGGAAGAGGCTCTGCCGAGGACAAGAGCCATGAGATGTTCCTCCTCTGGGCAAGCCCGGGTCCTGAATCCTGTTGTACCTGTGAATAGGCTGCAGGGGGACGGTGAAGACCAGCAACAGCTTTCAGGGCTGCCACCTTCCGTGTGGGACAAGGAGCCGGACGTGTGCCTTTTCGGAAATAGGCTCTGCCGAGGACGAGAGCCATGAGATGTTCCTCCTCTGGGCAAGCCCGGGTCCCAGATCCTGTTGTGCCTGTGAATAGGCTGCAGGGGGACGGTGAAGACTAGCAACAGCTTTCAGGGCTGCCACATACCGTGTGGGACAAGGAGCCGGACGTGTGCCTTTCCGGAATCAGGCTCTGCCGAGGACGAGAGACATGAGATGTTCCTCCTCTGGGAAAGCCCGGGTCCCAGATCCTGTTGCACCTGTGAATAAGCTGCAGGGGGACGGTGAAGACCAGCAACAGCTTTCAGGGCTGCCACCTTCCGTGTGGGACAAGGAGCCGGACGTGTGCCTTTTCGGAAACAGGCTCTGCCGAGGACGAGAGACTAACCCTGACCCTAACCCTAACCCTAACCCCTAACCCTAACCCTAAGCCCATCCCTAACGACCCTAACCCTAACCCTAACCCTTAGCCCTTAACACTAACCCTAACCCTAAACCCTAACCCTAACCCTAACTGTAACCCTAACCCTAACCCTAACCCTAATCCCAACCCTAACCCTAACCTAACCCTAACCCCTAACCCCAACGCTAACCCCTAACTGTAAACCTTTTCTGACAAGTTGCAGGATGTGTGCCGTTTCCGAAACAGGTTCTGCTGAGGACAAGAGCCATGAGATTTTCCTCCTGTGGGCAATCCCGTATCCCTGATCCTGTTGTGCCTGTGAATATGCTGCAGGGGGACGGTGAAGACCAGCAACAGCTTTCAGGGCTGCCACCTTCCGTGTGGGACAAGGAGCCGGATGTGTGTCTTTTCGGAAACAGGCCCTGCCGAGGATGAGAGCCATGAGATGGTCCTCCTCTGGGCAAGCCCGCATCGTGAATCCTGTTGTGCCTGTGAATAGGCTGCAGGGGGACGGTGAAGACCAGCAACAGCTTTCAGGGCTGCCACCTTCCGTGTGGGACAAGGAGCCGGACGTGTGCCTTTTCGGAATCAGGCTCTGCCGAGGACGAGAGCCATGAGATGTTCCTCCTCGGGACAAGCCCGGGTCCCAGATCCTGTTGTGCCTGTGAATAGGCTGCAGGGGGATGGTGAAGACCAGCAACATCCTTCAGGGGTGCCAACTTCCTTGTGGGACAAGGAGCCGGACGTGTACCGTTTCCGAAACAGGTTCTGCTGAGGACGAGAGCCATGAGATTTTCCTCCTCCGGGCAAGCCCGTATCCCAGATCCTGTTGTGCCTGTGAATAGGCTGCAGGGGGACGGTGAAGACCAGCAACATCTTTCAGGGCTGCCACCTTCCGTGTGGGACAAGGAGCCGGACGTGTGCCTTTTCGGAAACAGGCCCTATCGAGGACGAGAGCCATGAGATGTTCCTCCTCTGGGCAAGCCCGGGTCCCAGATCCTGTTGTGCCTGTGAATAGGCTGCAGGGGGACGGTGAAGACCAGCAACATCTTTCCGGCCTGCCACCTTCCGTGTGGGACAAGTAGCCGGACGTGTCACTTTTAAGAAATAGGCTCTGCCGAGGACGAGAGCCATGAGATGTTCCTCCTCTGGGCAAGCCCCGGTCCCAGATCCTGTTGTGCTTGTGAATAGGCTGCAGGGGGACGGTGAAGACCAGCAACAGCTTTCAGGGCTGCCACCTTCCGTGTGGGACAAGGAGCCGGACGTGTGCCTTTTCGAAAAGAGGCCCTGCCGAGGACGAGAGCCATGAGATGTTCCTCCTCTGGGCAAGCCCGGGTCCCAGATCCTGTTGTGCCTGTGAATAGGCTGCAGGGGGACGGTGAAGACCAGCAACATCTTTTAGGGCTGCCACCTTCCGTGTGGGACAAGGAGCCGGACGTGTGCCTTTCCGGAATCAGGCCCTGCCGAGGACGAGAGCCATGAGATGTTGTTCCTCTGGGCAAGCCCGGGTCCCAGATCCTGTTGTGCCTGTGAATAGGCTGCAGGGGGACGGTGAAGACCAGCAACATCCTTCAGGGCTGCCACCTTCCGTGTTGGACAAGGAGCCGGACGTGTGCCTTTTCGGGAAGAGGCTCTGCCGAGGACAAGAGCCATGATATGTTCCTCCTCTGGGCAAGCCCGGGTCCCAGATCCTGTTGTGCCTGTGAATAGGCTGCAAGGGGACGGTGAAGACCAGCAACATCTTTTAGGGCTGCCACCTTCCGTGTGGGACAAGGAGCCGGACGTGTGCCTTTTCGGAAACAGGCCCTATCGAGGACGAGAGCCATGAGATGTTCCTCCTCTGGGCAAGCCCGGGTCCCAGATCCTGTTGTGCCTGTGAATAGGCTGCAGGGGGACGGTGAAGACCAGCAACATCTTTCCGGCCTGCCACCTTCCGTGTGGGACAAGGAGCCGGACGTGTCACTTTTAAGAAATCGGGCTCTGCCGAGGACGAGAGCCATGAGATGTTCCTCCTCTGGGCAAGCCCGGGTCCTGAATCCCGTTGTACCTTTGAATAGGCTGCAGGGGGACGGTGAAGACCAGCAACAGCTTTCAGGAGTGCCACCTTCCATGTGGGACAAGGAGCCGGAAGTGTGCCTTTTCAGAAAGAGGCCCTGCCGAGGACGAGAGCCATGAGATGTTCCTCCTCTGGGCAAGCCCGGGTCCCAGATCCTGTTGTGCCTGTGAATAGGCTGCAGGGGGACGGTGAAGACCAGCAACATCTTTCCAGCCTGCCACCTTCCGTGTGGGACAAGGAGCCGGACGTGTGCCTTCTCGGAAATAGACTCTGCCGAGGACGAGAGCCATGAGATGTTCCTCCTCTGGGCAAGCCCGGGTCCCAGATCCTGTTGTGCCTGTGAATAGGCTGAAGGGGGACGGTGAAGACCAGCAACATCTTTCCGGCCTGACACCTTCCGTGTGGGACAAGGAGCCGGACGTGTGCCTTTTCGGAAACAGGCCCTGCCGAGGACGAGAGACATGAGATGTTCCTCCTCTGGGCAAGCCCGGGTCCCAGATCCTGTAGTACCTGTGAATAGGCTGCAGGGGGACGGTGAAGACCAGCAACAGCTTTCAGGGCTGCCACCTTCCGTGTGGGACAAGGAGCCGGACGTGTGTCTTTTCGGGAAGAGGCTCTGCCGAGGACAAGAGCCATGAGATGTTCCTCCTCTGGGCAAGCCCGGGTCCTGAATCCTGTTGTACCTGTGAATAGGCTGCAGGGGGACGGTGAAGACCAGCAACAGCTTTCAGGGCTGCCACCTTCCGTGTGGGACAAGGAGCCGGACGTGTGCCTTTTCGGAAATAGGCTCTGCCGAGGACGAGAGCCATGAGATGTTCCTCCTCTGGGCAAGCCCGGGTCCCAGATCCTGTTGTGCCTGTGAATAGGCTGCAGGGGGACGGTGAAGACCAGCAACATCCTTCAGGGGTGCCACCTTCCGTGTGGGACAAGGAGTCGGACGTGTGCCTTTTCGGAAAAAGGCCCTGTCGAGGACGAGAGCCATGAGATGTTCCTCCTCTGGGCAAGCCCGGGTCCCAGATCCTGTTGTGCCTGTGAATAGGCTGCAGGGGGACGGTGAAGACTAGCAACAGCTTTCAGGGCTGCCACATACCGTGTGGGACAAGGAGCCGGACGTGTGCCTTTCCGGAATCAGGCTCTGCCGAGGACGAGAGACATGAGATGTTCCTCCTCTGGGAAAGCCCGGGTCCCAGATCCTGTTGCACCTGTGAATAAGCTGCAGGGGGACGGTGAAGACCAGCAACAGCTTTCAGGGCTGCCACCTTCCGTGTGGGACAAGGAGCCGGACGTGTGCCTTTTCGGAAACAGGCTCTGCCGAGGACGAGAGACTAACCCTGACCCTAACCCTAACCCTAACCCCTAACCCTAACCCTAAGCCCATCCCTAACGACCCTAACCCTAACCCTAACCCTTAGCCCTTAACACTAACCCTAACCCTAAACCCTAACCCTAACCCTAACTGTAACCCTAACCCTAACCCTAACCCTAACCCCTAACCCTAACCCTAACCTAACCCTAACCCCTAACCCCAACGCTAACCCCTAACTGTAAACCTTTTCTGACAAGTTGCAGGATGTGTGCCGTTTCCGAAACAGGTTCTGCTGAGGACGAGAGCCATGAGATTTTCCTCCTGTGGGCAATCCCGTATCCCTGATCCTGTTGTGCCTGTGAATATGCTGCAGGGGGACGGTGAAGACCAGCAACAGCTTTCAGGGCTGCCACCTTCCGTGTGGGACAAGGAGCCGGATGTGTGTCTTTTCGGAAACAGGCCCTGCCGAGGATGAGAGCCATGAGATGGTCCTCCTCTGGGCAAGCCCGCATCGTGAATCCTGTTGTGCCTGTGAATAGGCTGCAGGGGGACGGTGAAGACCAGCAACAGCTTTCAGGGCTGCCACCTTCCGTGTGGGACAAGGAGCCGGACGTGTGCCTTTTCGGAATCAGGCTCTGCCGAGGACGAGAGCCATGAGATGTTCCTCCTCGGGACAAGCCCGGGTCCCAGATCCTGTTGTGCCTGTGAATAGGCTGCAGGGGGATGGTGAAGACCAGCAACATCCTTCAGGGGTGCCAACTTCCTTGTGGGACAAGGAGCCGGACGTGTACCGTTTCCGAAACAGGTTCTGCTGAGGACGAGAGCCATGAGATTTTCCTCCTCCGGGCAAGCCCGTATCCCAGATCCTGTTGTGCCTGTGAATAGGCTGCAGGGGGACGGTGAAGACCAGCAACATCTTTCAGGGCTGCCACCTTCCGTGTGGGACAAGGAGCCGGACGTGTGCCTTTTCGGAAACAGGCCCTATCGAGGACGAGAGCCATGAGATGTTCCTCCTCTGGGCAAGCCCGGGTCCCAGATCCTGTTGTGCCTGTGAATAGGCTGCAGGGGGACGGTGAAGACCAGCAACATCTTTCCGGCCTGCCACCTTCCGTGTGGGACAAGTAGCCGGACGTGTCACTTTTAAGAAATAGGCTCTGCCGAGGACGAGAGCCATGAGATGTTCCTCCTCTGGGCAAGCCCCGGTCCCAGATCCTGTTGTGCTTGTGAATAGGCTGCAGGGGGACGGTGAAGACCAGCAACAGCTTTCAGGGCTGCCACCTTCCGTGTGGGACAAGGAGCCGGACGTGTGCCTTTTCGAAAAGAGGCCCTGCCGAGGACGAGAGCCATGAGATGTTCCTCCTCTGGGCAAGCCCGGGTCCCAGATCCTGTTGTGCCTGTGAATAGGCTGCAGGGGGACGGTGAAGACCAGCAACATCTTTTAGGGCTGCCACCTTCCGTGTGGGACAAGGAGCCGGACGTGTGCCTTTCCGGAATCAGGCCCTGCCGAGGACGAGAGCCATGAGATGTTGTTCCTCTGGGCAAGCCCGGGTCCCAGATCCTGTTGTGCCTGTGAATAGGCTGCAGGGGGACGGTGAAGACCAGCAACATCCTTCAGGGCTGCCACCTTCCGTGTTGGACAAGGAGCCGGACGTGTGCCTTTTCGGGAAGAGGCTCTGCCGAGGACAAGAGCCATGATATGTTCCTCCTCTGGGCAAGCCCGGGTCCCAGATCCTGTTGTGCCTGTGAATAGGCTGCAAGGGGACGGTGAAGACCAGCAACATCTTTTAGGGCTGCCACCTTCCGTGTGGGACAAGGAGCCGGACGTGTGCCTTTTCGGAAACAGGCCCTATCGAGGACGAGAGCCATGAGATGTTCCTCCTCTGGGCAAGCCCGGGTCCCAGATCCTGTTGTGCCTGTGAATAGGCTGCAGGGGGACGGTGAAGACCAGCAACATCTTTCCGGCCTGCCACCTTCCGTGTGGGACAAGTAGCCGGACGTGTCACTTTTAAGAAATCGGGCTCTGCCGAGGACGAGAGCCATGAGATGTTCCTCCTCTGGGCAAGCCCGGGTCCTGAATCCCGTTGTACCTTTGAATAGGCTGCAGGGGGACGGTGAAGACCAGCAACAGCTTTCAGGAGTGCCACCTTCCATGTGGGACAAGGAGCCGGAAGTGTGCCTTTTCAGAAAGAGGCCCTGCCGAGGACGAGAGCCATGAGATGTTCCTCCTCTGGGCAAGCCCGGGTCCCAGATCCTGTTGTGCCTGTGAATAGGCTGCAGGGGGACGGTGAAGACCAGCAACAGCTTTCAGGGCTGCCACCTTCCGTGTGGTACAAGGAGCCGGACGTGTGCCTTTTCGAAAAGAGGCCCTGCCGAGGACGAGAGCCATGAGATGTTCCTCCTCTGGGCAAGCCCGGGTCCCAGATCCTGTTGTGCCTGTGAATAGGCTGCAGGGGGACGGTGAAGACCAGCAACATCTTTTAGGGCTGCCACCTTCCGTGTGGGACAAGGAGCCGGACGTGTGCCTTTTCGGGAAGAGGCTCTGCCGAGGACGAGAGCCATGATATGTTCCTGCTCTGGGCGTGCCCGGGTCCTGAATACTGTTGTGCCTTTGAATAGGCTGCAGGGGGACGGTAAAGACCAGCAACATTCTTCAGGTGTGCCAACTTCCGTGTGGGACAAGGAGCCGGACGTGTGCCTTTTCGGAAACAGGCTCTGCCGAGGACGAGAGACTAACCCTGACCCTAACCCTAACCCTAACCCCTAACCCTAACCCTAAGCTCATCCCTAACGACCCTAACCCTAACCCTAACCCCTAACCCTAACCCTAACCCTAATGGCCCTAACCCTAACCCTAACCCTGACCCTAACCCTAACCCTAACCCTAACCCCCTAAACCTAACCCTAACCCTAACCCCTAACCCTAACCTTAAACCCTAACCCTAACCCTAACCCTAATTGCCCTAACCCTAAACCTAACCCTGACCCTAACCCTAACCCTAACCCTAACCCTAACCCCTAACCCTAACCCTAACCCTAACCCGAACCGAACCCTAACCCTAACCCTAACCCTAATCCCAACCATAACCCTAAGCCCATCCCTAACGACCCTAACCATAACCCTAACCCTAAGCCCTTAACACTAACCCTAACCCTAAACCCTAACCCTAACCCTAACTGTAACCCTAACCCGGACCCTAACTCCTAACTCTAACCCTAAACCTAACCCCTAACCCTAACCGTAACCCTAACCAACTAACCCTAACCACTAACCCTAACCCTTACCCTAATGGACCCTAACCCTAACCCTAACCCTAACCCCTAACCCTAACCCTAATCCCTATCCCTAACCCTAACCCTAATGGCCCTAACCCTAACCCTAACCCTGACCCTAACCCTAACCCTAACCCTAACCCCCTAACCCTAACCCCAACCCTAACCCTAACCCTAACCCTAACCCCTAACTGTAAACCTTTTCTGACAAGTTGCAGGATGTGTGCCGTTTCGGAAAAAGGTTCTGCTGAGGACGAGAGCCATGAGATTTTCCTCCTCTGGGCAAGCCCGTATCCCAGATCCTGTTGTGCCTGTGAATAGGCTGCAGGGGGACGGTGAAGACCAGCAACATCTTTCAGGGCTGCCACCTTCCGTGTGGGACAAGGAGCCGGACGTGTGCCTTTTCGGGAAGAGGCTCTGCCGAGGACAAGAGCCATGATATGTTCCTCCTCTGGGCATGCCCGGGTCCTGAATACTGTTGTGCCTTTGAATAGGCTGCAGGGGGACGGTGAAGACCAGCAACAGCTTTCAGGGCTGCCACCTTCCTTGTGGGACAAGGAGCCGGACGTGTGCCTTTTCGGAATCGGGCTCTGCCGAGGACGAGAGCCATGAGATGTTCCTCCTCTGGGCATGCCCGGGTCCTGAATCCTATTGTGCCTGTGAATAGGCTGCAGGGGGATGGTGAAGACCAGCAACATCTTTCCAGCCTGCCACCTTCAATGTGGGACAAGGAGCCGGACGTGTGCCTTTCCGGAATCAGGCTCTGCCGAGGACGAGAGCCATGAGATGTTCCTCCTCTGGGCAAGCCCGGGTCCCAGATCCTGTTGTGCCTGTGAATAGGCTGCAGGGGGACGGTGAAGACCAGCAACATCCTTCAGGGGTGCCAACTTCCGTATGGGACAAGGAGCCGGACGTGTGCCTTTTTGGAAACAGGCCCTGCCGGGGACGAGAGACATGAGATGTTCCTCCTCTGGGCAAGCCCGGGTCCCAGATCCTGTTGTGCCTGTGAATAGGCTGCAGGGGGACGGTGAAGACCAGCAACAGCTTTCAGGGCTGCCACCTTCCGTGTGGGAAAAGGAGCCGGACGTGTGCCTTTCCGGAATCAGGCTCTGCCGAGGACGAGAGCCATGAGATGTTCCTCCTCTGGGCAAGCCCGGGTCCCAGATCCTGTTGTGCCTGTGAATAAGCTGCAGGGGGACGGTGAAGACCAGCAACAGCTTTCAGGGCTGCCACCTTCCGTGTGGGACAAGGAGCCGGACGTGTGCCTTTTTGGAAACAGGCTCTGTCGAGGACGAGAGACTAACCCTGACCCTAACCCTAACCCTAACCCCTAACCCTAACCCTAAGCCCATCCCTAACGACCCTAACCAGAACCCTAACCCTAAGCCCTTAACACTAACCCTAACCCTAAACCCTAACCCTAACCCTAACTGTAACCCTAACCCGGACCCTAACTCCTAACTCTAACCCTAAACCTAACCCCTAACCCTAACCGTAACCCTAACCAACTAACCCTAACCACTAACCCTAACCCTTACCCTAATGGACCCTAACCCTAACCCTAACCCTAACCCCTAACCCTAACCCTAATCCCTATCCCTAACCCTAACCCTAATGGCCCTAAACCTAACCCTAACCCTAACCCTAACCCTAACCCCCTAACCCTAACCCCAACCCTAACCCTAACCCTAACCCTAACCCCTAACTGTAAACCTTTTCTGACAAGGTGCAGGATGTGTGCCGTTTCCGAAACAGGTTCTGCTGAGGACGAGAGCCATGAGACTTTCCTCCTCTGGGCAATCCCGTATCCCAGATCCTGTTTTGCCTGTGAATAGGCTGCAGGGGGACGGTGAAGACCAGCAACAGCTTTCAGGGCTGCCACCTACCGTGTTGGAAAAGGAGCCGGACGTGTGTCTTTTCGGAAACAGGCCCTGCCGAGGACGAGAGCCATGAGATGTTCCTCCTCTGGGCAAGCCCGGGTCCCAGATCCTGTTGTGCCTGTGAATAGGCTGCAGGGGGACGGTGAAGACCAGCAACATCTTTTAGGGCTGCCACCTTCCGTGTGGGACAAGGAGCCGGACGTGTGCCTTTTCGGGAAGAGGCTCTGCCGAGGACAAGAGCCATGAGATGTTCCTCCTCTGGGCAAGCCCGGGTCCCAGATCCTGTTGTGCCTGTGAATAGGCTGCAGGGGGACGGTGAAGACCAGCAACATCTTTTAGGGCTGCCACCTTCCGTGTGGGACAAGTAGCCGGACGTGTGCCTTTTCGGGAAGAGGCTCTGCCGAGGACAAGAGCCATGATATGTTCCTCCTCTGTGCATGCCCGGGTCCTGAATCCTATTGTGCCTGTGAATAGGCTGCAGGGGGATGGTGAAGACCAGCAACATCTTTCCGGCCTGCCACCTTCCGTGTCGGAAAAGGAGCCGGACGTATGACTTTTCAAAAATAGGCTCTGCCGAGGACGAGAGCCATGATATGTTCCTCCTCTGGGCAAGCCCGGGTCCTGAATCCTGTTGTACCTGTGAATAGGCTGCAGGGGGACAGTGAAGACCAGCAACAGCTTTCAGGGCTGCCAACTTCCGTGTGGGACAAGGAGCCGGACGTGTGCCTTTTCGGAAACAGGCTCTGCCGAGGACGAGAGACTAACCCTGACCCTAACCCTAACCCTAACCCCTAACCCTAGCCCTAAGCCCATCCCTAACGACCCTAACCCTAACCCTAACCCTAAGCCCTTAACACTAACCCTAACCCTAAACCCTAACCCTAACCCTAACTGTAACCCTAACACGGACCCTATCTCCTAACCCTAACCCTAACCCCTAAGCCTAATCCTAACCCTAACCCTAAACCTAACCCTAACCCTAACCCTAACCCCAACCCTAACCCTAACCCTAACCCCTAGCTGTAAACCTTTTCTGACAAGTTGCAGGATGTGTGCCGTTTCCGAAACAGGTTCTGCTAAGGACGAGAGCCATGAGATTTTCCTCCTCTGGGCAAGCCCGTATCCCAGATCCTGTTGTGTCTGTGAATAGGCTGCAGGGGGACGGTGAAGACCAGCAACATCTTTCAGGGCTGCCACCTTCCGTGTGGGACAAGGAGCCGGACGTGTGCCTTTCCGGAATCAGGCTCTGCCGAGGACGAGAGCCATGAGATGTTCCTCCTCTGGGCAAGCCTGGGTCCCAGATCCTGTTGTGCCTGTGAATAGGCTGCAGGGGGACGGTGAAGACCAGCAACATCTTTCCAGCCTGCCACCTTCCGTGTGGGACACGGAGCCGGACGTGTGCCTTTCCAGAATCAGGCTCTGCCGAGGACGAGAGCCATGAGATGTTCCTCCTCTGGGCAAGCCCCGGTCCCAGATCCTGTTGTGCCTGTGAATAGGCTGCAGGGGGACGGTGAAGACCAGCAACATCTTTCCAGCCTGCCACCTTCCGTGTGGGACAAGGAGCCGGACGTGTGCCTTTCCAGAATCAGGCTCTGCCGAGGACGAGAGCCATGAGATGTTCCTCCTCTGGGCAAGCCCGGGTCCCAGATCCTGTTGTGCCTGTGAATAGGCTGCAGGGGGACGGTGAAGACCAGCAACATCTTTCCGGCCTGCCACCTTCCGTGTCGGAAAAGGAGCCGGACGTATGACTTTTCAAAAATAGGCTCTGCCGAGGACGAGAGCCATGATATGTTCCTCCTCTGGGCAAGCCCGGGTCCCAGATCCTGTTGTGCCTGTGAATAGGCTGCAGGG
>NW_026060789.1:947500-987500 GCF_929443795.1 Astur gentilis
ACCCTAACCCTAACCCTAACCCTAAACCTAACCCTAACCCTAACCCTAACCCCAACCCTAACCCTAACCCTAACCCCTAGCTGTAAACCTTTTCTGACAAGTTGCAGGATGTGTGCCGTTTCCGAAACAGGTTCTGCTAAGGACGAGAGCCATGAGATTTTCCTCCTCTGGGCAAGCCCGTATCCCAGATCCTGTTGTGCCTGTGAATAGGCTGCAGGGGGACGGTGAAGACCAGCAACATCTTTCAGGGCTGCCACCTTCCGTGTGGGACAAGGAGCCGGACGTGTGCCTTTCCGGAATCAGGCTCTGCCGAGGACGAGAGCCATGAGATGTTCCTCCTCTAGGCAAGCCCGGGTCCCAGATCCTGTTGTGCCTGTGAATAGGCTGCAGGGGGACAGTGAAGACCAGCAACATCTTTCCAGCCTGCCACCTTCCATGTGGGACACGGAGCCGGACGTGTGCCTTTCCAGAATCAGGCTCTGCCGAGGACGAGAGCCATGAGATGTTCCTCCTCTGGGCAAGCCCCGGTCCCAGATCCTGTTGTGCCTGTGAATAGGCTGCAGGGGGACGGTGAAGACCAGCAACATCCTTCAGGGGTGCCAACTTCCGTGTGGGACAAGGAGCCGGACGTGTGCCTTTCCAGAATCAGACTCTGCCGAGGACGAGAGCCATGAGATGTTCCTCCTCTGGGCAAGCCCGGGTCCCAGATCCTGTTGTGCCTGTGAATAGGCTGCAGGGGGACGGTGAAGACCAGCAACATCTTTCCGGCCTGCCACCTTCCGTGTCGGAAAAGGAGCCGGACGTATGACTTTTCAAAAATAGGCTCTGCCGAGGACGAGAGCCATGATATGTTCCTCCTCTGGGCAAGCCCGGGTCCCAGATCCTGTTGTACCTGTGAATAGGCTTCAGGGGGACGGTGAAGACCAGCAACAGCTTTCAGGGCTGCCACCTTCCGTGTGGGACAAGGAGCCGGACGTGTGCCTTTTCGGGAAGAGGCTCTGCCGAGGACAAGAGCCATGAGATGTTCCTCCTCTGGGCAAGCCCGGGTCCCAGATCCTGTTGTGCCTGTGAATAGGCTGCAGGGGAACGGTGAAGACCAGCAACAGCTTTCAGGGCTGCCACCTTCCTTGTGGGACAAGGAGCCGGACGTGTGCCTTTCCGGAATCAGGCTCTGCCGAGGAAGAGAGCCATGAGATGTTCCTCCTCTGGGCATGCCCGGGTCCTGAATCCTGTTGTGCCTGTGAATAGGCTGCAGGGGGATGGTGAAGACCAGCAACATCTTTCCGGCCTGCCACCTTCCGTGTGGGACAAGGAGCCGGACGTGTGCCTTTCCAGAATCAGACTCTGCCGAGGACGAGAGCCATGAGATGTTCCTCCTCTGGACAAGCCCGTGTCCCAGATCCTGTTGTGCCTGTGAATAGGCTGCAGGGGGACGGTGAAGACCAGCAACATCTTTCCGGCCTGCCACCTTCCGTGTCGGAAAAGGAGCCGGACGTATGACTTTTCAAAAATAGGCTCTGCCGAGGACGAGAGCCATGATATGTTCCTCCTCTGGGCAAGCCCGGGTCCTGAATCCTGTTGTACCTGTGAATAGGCTGCAGGGGGACGGTGAAGACCAGCAACAGCTTTCAGGGCTGCCACCTTCCGTGTGGGACAAGGAGCCGGACGTGTGCCTTTTCGGAAACAGGCTCTGCCGAGGACGAGAGACTAACCCTGACCCTAACCCTAACCCTAACCCCTAACCCTAACCCTAAGCCCCTCCCTAACGACCCTAACCCTAACCATAACCCTAAGCCCTTAACACTAACCCTAAGCCTAAACCCTAACCCTAACCCTAACTGTAACCCTAACCCGGACCCTATCTCCTAACCCTAACCCTAACCCTAACCCCTAAGCCTAACCCTAACCCTAACCCTAAACCTAACCCTAACCCTAACCCTAACCCCAACCCTAACCCTAACCCTAACCCCTAACTGTAAACCTTTTCTGACAAGTTGCAGGATGTGTGCCGTTTCCGAAACAGGTTCTGCTGAGGACGAGAGCCATGAGATGTTCCTCCTCTGGGCAAGCCCGTAGCCCAGATCCTGTTGTGCCTGTGAATAGGCTGCAGGGGGACGGTGAAGACCAGCAACATCTTTCAGGCCTGCCACCTTCCGTGTGGGACAAGGAGCCGGACGTGTGCCTTTCCAGAATCAGACTCTGCCGAGGACGAGAGCCATGAGATGTTCCTCCTCTGGACAAGCCCGGGTCCCAGATCCTTTTGTGCCTGTGAATAGGCTGCAGGGGGACGGTGAAGACCAGCAACATCTTTCAGGGCTGCCACCTTCCGTGTGGGAAAAGGAGCCGGACGTGTGCCTTTCCGGAATCAGGCTCTGCCGAGGACGAGAGCCATGAGATGTTCCTCCTCTAGGCAAGCCCGGGTCCCAGATCCTGTTGTGCCTGTGAATAGGCTGCAGGGGGACAGTGAAGACCAGCAACATCTTTCCAGCCTGCCACCTTCCATGTGGGACACGGAGCCGGACGTGTGCCTTTCCAGAATCAGGCTCTGCCGAGGACGAGAGCCATGAGATGTTCCTCCTCTGGGCAATCCCCGGTCCCAGATCCTGTTGTGCATGTGAATAGGCTGCAGGGGGACGGTGAAGACCAGCAACATCCTTCAGGGGTGCCAACTTCCGTGTGGGACAAGGAGCCGGACGTGTGCCTTTCCAGAATCAGCCTCTGCCGAGGACGAGAGCCATGAGATGTTCCTCCTCTGGGCAAGCCCGGGTCCCAGATCCTGTTGTGCCTGTGAATAGGCTGCAGGGGGACGGTGAAGACCAGCAACATCTTTCCGGCCTGCCACCTTCCGTGTCGGAAAAGGAGCCGGACGTATGACTTTTCAAAAATAGGCTCTGCCGAGGACGAGAGCCATGATATGTTCCTCCTCTGGGCAAGCCCGGGTCCCAGATCCTGTTGTACCTGTGAATAGGCTTCAGGGGGACGGTGAAGACCAGCAACAGCTTTCAGGGCTGCCACCTTCTGTGTGGGACAAGGAGCCGGACGTGTGCCTTTTCGGGAAGAGGCTCTGCCGAGGACAAGAGCCATGAGATGTTCCTCCTCTGGGCAAGCCCGGGTCCCAGATCCTGTTGTGCCTGTGAATAGGCTGCAGGGGAACGGTGAAGACCAGCAACAGCTTTCAGGGCTGCCACCTTCCTTGTGGGACAAGGAGCCGGACGTGTGCCTTTTCGGAAATAGGCCCTGCCGAGGACGAGAGCCATGAGATGTTCCTCCTCTGGGCAAGCCCGGGTCCCAGATCCTGTCGTACCTGTGAATAGGCTGCAGGAGGACGGTGAAGACCAGCAACATCTTTCATGGCTGCCACCTTCCTTGTGGGACAAGGAGCCGGACGTGTGCCTTTTCGGAATCGGGCTCTGCCGAGGAAGAGAGCCATGAGATGTTCCTCCTCTGGGCATGCCCGGGTCCTGAATCCTGTTGTGCCTGTGAATAGGCTGCAGGGGGATGGTGAAGACCAGCAACATCTTTCCGGCCTGCCACCTTCCATGTGGGACAAGGAGCCGGACGTGTGCCTTTCCAGAATCAGACTCTGCCGAGGACGAGAGCCATGAGATGTTCCTCCTCTGGACAAGCCCGGGTCCCAGATCCTTTTGTGCCTGTGAATAGGCTGCAGGGGGACGGTGAAGACCAGCAACATCTTTCCGGCCTGCCACCTTCCGTGTCGGAAAAGGAGCCGGACGTATGACTTTTCAAAAATAGGCTCTGCCGAGGACGAGAGCCATGATATGTTCCTCCTCTGGGCAAGCCCGGGTCCTGAATCCTGTTGTACCTGTGAATAGGCTGCAGGGGGACGGTGAAGACCAGCAACAGCTTTCAGGGCTGCCAACTTCCGTGTGGGACAAGGAGCCGGACGTGTGCCTTTTCGGAAACAGGCTCTGCCGAGGACGAGAGACTAACCCTGACCCTAACCCTAACCCTAACCCCTAACCCTAACCCTAAGCCCATCCCTAATGACCCTAACCCTAACCCTAACCCTAAGCCCTTAACACTAACCCTAACCCTAATCCCTAACCCTAACCCTAACTGTAACCCTAACCCGGACCCTATCTCCTAACCCTAACTCTAACCCCTAAGCCTAATCCTAACCCTAACCCTAAACCTAACCCTAACCCTAACCCTAACCCCAACCCTAACCCTAACCCTAACCCCTAGCTGTAAACCTTTTCTGACAAGTTGCAGGATGTGTGCCGTTTTTGAAACAGGTTCTGCTAAGGACGAGAGCCATGAGATTTTCCTCCTCTGGGCAAGCCCGTATCCCAGATCCTGTTGTGTCTGTGAATAGGCTGCAGGGGGACGGTGAAGACCAGCAACATCTTTCAGGGCTGCCACCTTCCGTGTGGGACAAGGAGCCGGACGTGTGCCTTTCCGGAATCAGGCTCTGCCGAGGACGAGAGCCATGAGATGTTCCTCCTCTGGGCAAGCCTGGGTCCCAGATCCTGTTGTGCCTGTGAATAGGCTGCAGGGGGACGGTGAAGACCAGCAACATCTTTCCAGCCTGCCACCTTCCGTGTGGGACACGGAGCCGGACGTGTGCCTTTCCAGAATCAGGCTCTGCCGAGGACGAGAGCCATGAGATGTTCCTCCTCTGGGCAAGCCCCGGTCCCAGATCCTGTTGTGCCTGTGAATAGGCTGCAGGGGGACGGTGAAGACCAGCAACATCTTTCCAGCCTGCCACCTTCCGTGTGGGACAAGGAGCCGGACGTGTGCCTTTCCAGAATCAGACTCTGCCGAGGACGAGAGCCATGAGATGTTCCTCCTCTGGGCAAGCCCGGGTCCCAGATCCTGTTGTGCCTGTGAATAGGCTGCAGGGGGACGGTGAAGACCAGCAACATCTTTCCGGCCTGCCACCTTCCGTGTCGGAAAAGGAGCCGGACGTATGACTTTTCAAAAATAGGCTCTGCCGAGGACGAGAGCCATGATATGTTCCTCCTCTGGGCGTGCCCGGGTCCTGAATCCTGTTGTACCTGTGAATAGGCTGCAGGGGGACGGTGAAGACCAGCAACAGCTTTCAGGGCTGCCACCTTCCGTGTGGGACAAGGAGCCGGACGTGTGCCTTTTCGGAAACAGGCTCTGCCGAGGACGAGAGACTAACCCTGACCCTAACCCTAACCCTAACCCCTAACCCTAACCCTAAGCCCCTCCCTAACGACCCTAACCCTAACCCTAACCCTAAGCCCTTAACACTAACCCTAAGCCTAAACCCTAACCCTAACCCTAACTGTAACCCTAACCCGGACCCTATCTCCTAACCCTAACCCTAACCCTAACCCCTAAGCCTAACCCTAACCCTAACCCTAAACCTAACCCTAACCCTAACCCTAACCCCAACCCTAACCCTAACCCTAACCCCTAAACTGTAAACCTTTTCTGACAAGTTGCAGGATGTGTGCCGTTTCCGAAACAGGTTCTGCTGAGGACGAGAGCCATGAGATGTTCCTCCTCCGGGCAAGCCCGTAGCCCAGATCCTGTTGTGCCTGTGAATAGGCTGCAGGGGGACGGTGAAGACCAGCAACATCTTTCAGGCCTGCCACCTTCCGTGTGGGACAAGGAGCCGGACGTGTGCCTTTCCAGAATCAGACTCTGCCGAGGACGAGAGCCATGAGATGTTCCTCCTCTGGGCAAGCCCGGGTCCCAGATCCTGTTGTGCCTGTGAATAGGCTGCAGGGGGACGGTGAAGACCAGCAACATCTTTCCGGCCTGCCACCTTCCGTGTCGGAAAAGGAGCCGGACGTATGACTTTTCAAAAATAGACTCTGCCGAGGACGAGAGCCATGATATGTTCCTCCTCTGGGCAAGCCCGGGTCCCAGATCCTGTTGTACCTGTGAATAGGCTTCAGGGGGACGGTGAAGACCAGCAACAGCTTTCAGGGCTGCCACCTTCCGTGTGGGACAAGGAGCCGGACGTGTGCCTTTTCGGGAAGAGGCTCTGCCGAGGACAAGAGCCATGAGATGTTCCTCCTCTGGGCAAGCCCGGGTCCCAGATCCTGTTGTGCCTGTGAATAGGCTGCAGGGGAACGGTGAAGACCAGCAACAGCTTTCAGGGCTGCCACCTTCCGTGTGGGACAAGGAGCCGGACGTGTGCCTTTTCGGAAATAGGCCCTGCCGAGGACGAGAGCCATGAGATGTTCCTCCTCTGGGCAAGCCCGGGTCCCAGATCCTGTCGTACCTGTGAATAGGCTGCAGGGGGACGGTGAAGACCAGCAACATCTTTCATGGCTGCCACCTTCCTTGTGGGACACGGAGCCGGACGTGTGCCTTTTCGGAATCGGACTCTGCCGAGGAAGAGAGCCATGAGATGTTCCTCCTCTGGGCATGCCCGGGTCCTGAATCCTGTTGTGCCTGTGAATAGGCTGCAGGGGGATGGTGAAGACTAGCAACATCTTTCCGGCCTGCCACCTTCCATGTGGGACAAGGAGCCGGACGTGTGCCTTTCCAGAATCAGACTCTGCCGAGGACTAGAGCCATGAGATGTTCCTCCTCTGGACAAGCCCGGGTCCCAGATCCTGTTGTGCCTGTGAATAGGCTGCAGGGGGACGGTGAAGACCAGCAACATCTTTCCGGCCTGCCACCTTCCGTGTCGGAAAAGGAGCCGGACGTATGACTTTTCAAAAATAGGCTCTGCCGAGGACGAGAGCCATGATATGTTCCTCCTCTGGGCAAGCCCGGGTCCTGAATCCTGTTGTACCTGTGAATAGGCTGCAGGGGGACGGTGAAGACCAGCAACAGCTTTCAGGGCTGCCAACTTCCGTGTGGGACAAGGAGCCGGACGTGTGCCTTTTCGGAAACAGGCTCTGCCGAGGACGAGAGACTAACCCTGACCCTAACCCTAACCCTAACCCCTAACCCTAACCCTAAGCCCATCCCTAACGACCCTAACCCTAACCCTAACCCTAAGCCCTTAACACTAACCCTAACCCTAAACCCTAACCCTAACCCTAACTGTAACCCTAACCCGGACCCTATCTCCTAACCCTAACCCTAACCCCTAAGCCTAATCCTAACCCTAACCCTAAACCTAACCCTAACCCTAACCCTAACCCCAACCCTAACCCTAACCCTAACCCCTAGCTGTAAACCTTTTCTGACAAGTTGCAGGATGTGTGCCGTTTCCGAAACAGGTTCTGCTAAGGACGAGAGCCATGAGATTTTCCTCCTCTGGGCAAGCCCGCATCCCAGATCCTGTTGTGCCTGTGAATAGGCTGCAGGGGGACGGTGAAGACCAGCAACATCTTTCAGGGCTGCCACCTTCCGTGTGGGACAAGGAGCCGGACGTGTGCCTTTCCGGAATCAGGCTCTGCCGAGGACGAGAGCCATGAGATGTTCCTCCTCTGGGCAAGCCTGGGTCCCAGATCCTGTTGTGCCTGTGAATAGGCTGCAGGGGGACGGTGAAGACCAGCAACATCTTTCCAGCCTGCCACCTTCCGTGTGGGACACGGAGCCGGACGTGTGCCTTTCCAGAATCAGGCTCTGCCGAGGACGAGAGCCATGAGATGTTCCTCCTCTGGGCAAGCCCCGGTCCCAGATCCTGTTGTGCCTGTGAATAGGCTGCAGGGGGACGGTGAAGACCAGCAACATCTTTCCGGCCTGCCACCTTCCGTGTCGGAAAAGGAGCCGGACGTATGACTTTTCAAAAATAGACTCTGCCGAGGACGAGAGCCATGATATGTTCCTCCTCTGGGCAAGCCCGGGTCCCAGATCCTGTTGTACCTGTGAATAGGCTTCAGGGGGACGGTGAAGACCAGCAACAGCTTTCAGGGCTGCCACCTTCCGTGTGGGACAAGGAGCCGGACGTGTGCCTTTTCGGGAAGAGGCTCTGCCGAGGACAAGAGCCATGAGATGTTCCTCCTCTGGGCAAGCCCGGGTCCCAGATCCTGTTGTGCCTGTGAATAGGCTGCAGGGGAACGGTGAAGACCAGCAACAGCTTTCAGGGCTGCCACCTTCCGTGTGGGACAAGGAGCCGGACGTGTGCCTTTTCGGAAATAGGCCCTGCCGAGGACGAGAGCCATGAGATGTTCCTCCTCTGGGCAAGCCCGGGTCCCAGATCCTGTCGTACCTGTGAATAGGCTGCAGGGGGACGGTGAAGACCAGCAACATCTTTCATGGCTGCCACCTTCCTTGTGGGACACGGAGCCGGACGTGTGCCTTTTCGGAATCGGACTCTGCCGAGGAAGAGAGCCATGAGATGTTCCTCCTCTGGGCATGCCCGGGTCCTGAATCCTGTTGTGCCTGTGAATAGGCTGCAGGGGGATGGTGAAGACTAGCAACATCTTTCCGGCCTGCCACCTTCCATGTGGGACAAGGAGCCGGACGTGTGCCTTTCCAGAATCAGACTCTGCCGAGGACTAGAGCCATGAGATGTTCCTCCTCTGGACAAGCCCGGGTCCCAGATCCTTTTGTGCCTGTGAATAGGCTGCAGGGGGACGGTGAAGACCAGCAACATCTTTCCGGCCTGCCACCTTCCGTGTCGGAAAAGGAGCCGGACGTATGACTTTTCAAAAATAGGCTCTGCCGAGGACGAGAGCCATGATATGTTCCTCCTCTGGGCAAGCCCGGGTCCTGAATCCTGTTGTACCTGTGAATAGGCTGCAGGGGGACGGTGAAGACCAGCAACAGCTTTCAGGGCTGCCAACTTCCGTGTGGGACAAGGAGCCGGACGTGTGCCTTTTCGGAAACAGGCTCTGCCGAGGACGAGAGACTAACCCTGACCCTAACCCTAACCCTAACCCCTAACCCTAACCCTAAGCCCATCCCTAACGACCCTAACCCTAACCCTAACCCTAAGCCCTTAACACTAACCCTAACCCTAAACCCTAACCCTAACCCTAACTGTAACCCTAACCCGGACCCTATCTCCTAACCCTAACCCTAACCCCTAAGCCTAACCCTAACCCTAACCCTAAACCTAACCCTAACCCTAACCCTAACCCCAACCCTAACCCTAACCCTAACCCCTAGCTGTAAACCTTTTCTGACAAGTTGCAGGATGTGTGCCGTTTCCGAAACAGGTTCTGCTAAGGACGAGAGCCATGAGATTTTCCTCCTCTGGGCAAGCCCGCATCCCAGATCCTGTTGTGCCTGTGAATAGGCTGCAGGGGGACGGTGAAGACCAGCAACATCTTTCAGGGCTGCCACCTTCCGTGTGGGACAAGGAGCCGGACGTGTGCCTTTCCGGAATCAGGCTCTGCCGAGGACGAGAGCCATGAGATGTTCCTCCTCTGGGCAAGCCTGGGTCCCAGATCCTGTTGTGCCTGTGAATAGGCTGCAGGGGGACGGTGAAGACCAGCAACATCTTTCCAGCCTGCCACCTTCCGTGTGGGACACGGAGCCGGACGTGTGCCTTTCCAGAATCAGGCTCTGCCGAGGACGAGAGCCATGAGATGTTCCTCCTCTGGGCAAGCCCCGGTCCCAGATCCTGTTGTGCCTGTGAATAGGCTGCAGGGGGACGGTGAAGACCAGCAACATCTTTCCAGCCTGCCACCTTCCGTGTCGGACAAGGAGCCGGACGTATGACTTTTCAAAAATAGGCTCTGCCGAGGACGAGAGCCATGAGATGTTCCTCCTCTGGGCAAGCCCGGGTCCTGAATCCTGTTGTACCTGTGAATAGGCTGCAGGGGGACGGTGAAGACCAGCAACACCTTTCAGGGCTGCCACCTTCCGTGTGGGACAAGGAGCCGGACGTGTGCCTTTCCAGAGTCAGACTCTGCCGAGGACGAGAGCCATGAGATGTTCCTCCTCTGGGCAAGCCCTGGTCCTGAATACTGTTGTGCCTGTGTATAGGCTGCAGGGGGACGGTGAAGACCAGCAACAGCTTTCAGGGCTGCCACCTTCTGTGTGGGACAAGGAGCCGGACGTATGACTTTTCAAAAATAGGCACTGCCGAGGACGAGAGCCATGATATGTTCCTCCTCTGGGCAAGCCCGGGTCCTGAATCCTGTTGTACCTGTGAATAGGTTGCAGGGGGACGGTGAAGACCAGCAACAGCTTTCAGGGCTGCCACCTTCCGTGTGGGACAAGGAGCCGGACGTGTGCCTTTTCGGAAAGAGGCCCTGCCGAGGACGAGAGCCATGAGATGTTCCTCCTCTGGGCAAGCCCGGGTCCCAGATCCTGTTGTACCTGTGAATAGCCTGCAGGGGGACGGTGAAGACCAGCAACAGCTTTCAGGGCTGTCACCTTCCGTGTGGGACAAGGAGCCGGACGTGTGCCTTTTCGGGAAGAGGCTCTGCCGAGGACAAGAGACATGATATGTTCCTCCTCTGGGCGTGCCCGGGTCCTGAATACTGTTGTGCCTTTGAATAGGCTGCAGGGGGACGGTGAAGACCAGCAACATCTTTCCGGCCTGCCACCTTCCGTGTGGGACAAGGAGTCGGACGTGTGCCTTTTCTGGAAGAGGCTCTGCCGAGGACGAGAGCCATGAGATGTTTCTCCTCTGGGCAAGCCCGGGTCCCAGATCCTGTCGTACCTGTGAATAGGCTGCAGGCGGATGGTGAAGACCAGCAACATCTTTCCAGCCTGACACGTTCCGTGTGGGACACGGAGCCGGACGTGTGCCTTTTCGGAAAGAGGCCCTGCCGAGGACAAGAGCCATGAGATGTTCCTCCTCTGGGCAAGCCCCGGTCCCAGATCCTGTTGTGCCTGTGAATAGGCTGCAGGGGGACGGTGAAGACCAGCAACATCTTTCCGGCCTGCCACCTTCCGTGTCGGAAAATGAGCCGGACGTATGACTTTTCAAAAATAGGCTCTGCCGAGGACGAGAGCCATGATATGTTCCTCCTCTGGGCAAGCCCGGGTCCTGAATCCTGTTGTACCTGTGAATAGGCTGCAGGGGGACGGTGAAGACCAGCAACAGCTTTCAGGGCTGCCACCTTCCGTGTGGGACAAGGAGCCGGACGTGTGCCTTTTCGGAAACAGGCTCTGCCGAGGACGAGAGACTAACCCTGACCCTAACCCTAACCCTAACCCCTAACCCTAACCCTAAGCCCATCCCTAACGACCCTAACCCTAACCCTAACCCTAAGCCCTTAACACTAACCCTAACCCTAAACACTAACCCTAACCCTAACTGTAACCCTAAACCGGACCCTATCTCCTAACCCTAACCCTAACCCTAACCCCTAAGCCTAACCCTAAACCTAACCATAAACCTAACCCTAACCCTAACCCTAACCCTAACCCCAACCCTAACCCTAACCCTAACCCCTAACTGTAAACCTTTTCTGACAAGTTGCAGGATGTGTGCCGTTTCCGAAACAGGTTCTGCTGAGGACGAGAGCCATGAGATGTTCCTCCTCTGGGCAAGCCCTGGTCCCAGATCCTGTTGTGCCTGTGAATAGGCTGCAGGGGGACGGTGAAGACCAGCAACATCTTTCCGGACTGCCACCTTCCGTGTGGGACAAGGAGCCGGACGTGTGCCTTTCCAGAATCAGACTCTGCCGAGGACGAGAGCCATGAGATGTTCCTCCTCTGGGCAAGCCCGGGTCCCAGATCCTGTTGTGCCTGTGAATAGGCTGCAGGGGGACGGTGAAGACCAGCAACATCTTTCCAGCCTGCCACCTTCCGTGTCGGAAAAGGAGCCGGACGTATGACTTTTCAAAAATAGGCTCTGCCGAGGACGAGAGCCATGATATGTTCCTCCTCTGGGCAAGCCCGGGTCCTGAATCCTGTTGTACCTGTGAATAGGCTGCAGGGGGACGGTGAAGACCAGCAACAGCTTTCAGGGCTGCCACCTTCCGTGTGGGACAAGGAGCCGGACGTGTGCCTTTTCGGAAACAGGCTCTGCCGAGGACGAGAGACTAACCCTGACCCTAACCCTAACCCTAACCCCTAACCCTAACCCTAAGCCCATCCCTAACGTCCCTAACCCTAACCATAACCCTAAGCCCTTAACACTAACCCTAAGCCTAAACCCTAACCCTAACCCTAACTGTAACCCTAACCCGGACCCTAACTCCTAACCGTAACCCTAACCACTTAACCCTAACACTCACCCTAACACCTAACCCTAACCCCTAACCCTAACCCCTAACCCTAATGGACCCTAACCCTAACCCTAACCCTAACCCCTAAGCCTAACCCTAACCCTAACCCTAAACCTAACCCTAACCCTAACCCTAACCCCAACCCTAACCCTAACCCTAACCCCTAACTGTAAACCTTTTCTGACAAGTTGCAGGATGTGTGCCGTTTCCGAACCAGGTTCTGCTGAGGACGAGAGCCATGAGATGTTCCTCCTCTGGGCAAGCCCGTAGCCCAGATCCTGTTGTGCCTGTGAATAGGCTGCAGGGGGACGGTGAAGACCAGCAACATCTTTCAGGGCTGCCACCTTCCGTGTGGGACAAGGAGCCGGACGTGTGCCTTTCCAGAATCAGGCTCTGCCGAGGACGAGAGCCATGAGATGTTCCTCCTCTGGGCAAGCCCCGGTCCCAGATCCTGTTGTGCCTGTGAATAGGCTGCAGGGGGACGGTGAAGACCAGCAACATCTTTCCGGCCTGCCACCTTCCGTGTCGGAAAAGGAGCCGGACGTATGACTTTTCAAAAATAGGCTCTGCCGAGGACGAGAGCCATGAGATGTTCCTCCTCTGGGCAAGCCCGGGTCCTGAATCCTGTTGTACCTGTGAATAGGCTGCAGGGGGACGGTGAAGACCAGCAACAGCTTTCAGGGCTGCCACCATCCTTGTGGGACAAGGAGCCGGACGTGTGCCTTTTCGGAATCGGGCTCTGCCGAGGAAGAGAGCCATGAGATGTTCCTCCTCTGGGCATGCCCGTGTCCTGAATCCTGTTGTGCCTGTGAATAGACTGCAGGGGGATGGTGAAGACCAGCAACATCTTTCCGGCCTGCCACCTTCCGTGTGGGACACGGAGCCGGACGTGTGCCTTTCCAGAATCAGGCTCTGCCGAGGACGAGAGCCATGAGATGTTCCTCCTCTGGGCAAGCCCCGGTCCCAGATCCTGTTGTGCCTGTGAATAGGCTGCAGGGGGACGGTGAAGACCAGCAACACCTTTCAGGGCTGCCACCTTCCGTGTGGGACAAGGAGCCGGACGTGTGCCTTTCCAGAGTCAGACTCTGCCGAGGACGAGAGCCATGAGATGTTCCTCCTGTGGGCAAGCCCTGGTCCTGAATACTGTTGTGCCTGTGTATAGGCTGCAGGGGGACGGTGAAGACCAGCAACAGCTTTCAGGGCTGCCACCTTCCGTGTGGGACAAGGAGCCGGACGTATGACTTTTCAAAAATAGGCTCTGCCGAGGACGAGAGCCATGATATGTTCCTCCTCTGGGCAAGCCCGGGTCCTGAATCCTGTTGTACCTGTGAATAGGTTGCAGGGGGACGGTGAAGACCAGCAACAGCTTTCAGGGCTGCCACCTTCCGTGTGGGACAAGGAGCCGGACGTGTGCCTTTTCGGAAAGAGGCCCTGCCGAGGACGAGAGCCATGAGATGTTCCTCCTCTGGGCAAGCCCGGGTCCCAGATCCTGTTGTACCTGTGAATAGCCTGCAGGGGGACGGTGAAGACCAGCAACAGCTTTCAGGGCTGCCACCTTCCGTGTGGGACAAGGAGCCGGACGTGTGCCTTTTCGGGAAGAGGCTCTGCCGAGGACAAGAGACATGATATGTTCCTCCTCTGGGCGTGCCCGGGTCCTGAATACTGTTGTGCCTTTGAATAGGCTGCAGGGGGACGGTGAAGACCAGCAACATCTTTCCGGCCTGCCACCTTCCGTGTGGGACAAGGAGTCGGACGTGTGCCTTTTCTGGAAGAGGCTCTGCCGAGGACGAGAGCCATGAGATGTTTCTCCTCTGGGCAAGCCCGGGTCCCAGATCCTGTCGTACCTGTGAATAGGCTGCAGGCGGATGGTGAAGACCAGCAACATCTTTCCAGCCTGACACGTTCCGTGTGGGACACGGAGCCGGACGTGTGCCTTTTCGGAAAGAGGCCCTGCCGAGGACAAGAGCCATGAGATGTTCCTCCTCTGGGCAAGCCCCGGTCCCAGATCCTGTTGTGCCTGTGAATAGGCTGCAGGGGGACGGTGAAGACCAGCAACATCTTTCCGGCCTGCCACCTTCCGTGTCGGAAAAGGAGCCGGACGTATGACTTTTCAAAAATAGGCTCTGCCGAGGACGAGAGCCATGATATGTTCCTCCTCTGGGCAAGCCCGTGTCCTGAATCCTGTTGTACCTGTGAATAGGCTGCAGGGGGATGGTGAAGACCAGCAACAGCTTTCAGGGCTGCCACCTTCCGTGTGGGACAAGGAGCCGGACGTGTGCCTTTTCGGAAACAGGCTCTGCCGAGGACGAGAGCCATGAGATGTTCCTCCTCTGGGCAAGCCCGGGTCCTGAATACTGTTGTGCCTGTGAATAGGCTGCAGGGGGACGGTGAAGACCAGCCACAGCTTTCAGGGCTGCCACCTTCCGTGTGGGACAAGGAGCCGGACGTGTGCCTTTCCGAAATCGGGCTCTGCCGAGGACGAGAGCCATGAAATGTTCCTCCTCTGGGCAAGCCCGGGTCCCAGATCCTGTTGTGCCTGTGAATAGGCTGCAGGGGGACGGTGAAGACCAGCAACATCCTTCAGGGGTGCCAACTTCCGTGTGGGACAAGGAGCCGGACGTGTGCCTTTTCGGAAAGAGGCCCTGCCGAGGACGAGAGCCATGAGATGTTCCTCCTCTGGGCAAGCCCGGGTCCCAGATCCTGTTGTACCTGTGAATAGCCTGCAGGGGGACGGTGAAGACCAGCAACAGCTTTCAGGGCTGCCACCTTCCGTGTGGGACAAGGAGCCGGACGTGTGCCTTTTCGGGAAGAGGCTCTGCCGAGGACAAGAGACATGATATGTTCCTCCTCTGGGCGTGCCCGGGTCCTGAATACTGTTGTGCCTTTGAATAGGCTGCAGGGGGACGGTGAAGACCAGCAACATCTTTCCGGCCTGCCACCTTCCGTGTGGGACAAGGAGTCGGACGTGTGCCTTTTCTGGAAGAGGCTCTGCCGAGGACGAGAGCCATGAGATGTTTCTCCTCTGGGCAAGCCCGGGTCCCAGATCCTGTCGTACCTGTGAATAGGCTGCAGGCGGATGGTGAAGACCAGCAACATCTTTCCAGCCTGACACGTTCCGTGTGGGACACGGAGCCGGACGTGTGCCTTTTCGGAAAGAGGCCCTGCCGAGGACAAGAGCCATGAGATGTTCCTCCTCTGGGCAAGCCCCGGTCCCAGATCCTGTTGTGCCTGTGAATAGGCTGCAGGGGGACGGTGAAGACCAGCAACATCTTTCCGGCCTGCCACCTTCCGTGTGGGACAAGGAGCCGGACGTGTGCCTTTCCGGAATCAGGTTCTGCCGAGGACGAGAGACATGAGATGTTCCTCCTCTGGGCAAGCCCGGGTCCCAGATCCTGTTGTACCTGTGAATAAGCTGCAGGGGGACGGTGAAGACCAGCAACAGCTTTCAGGGCTGCCACCTTCCGTGTGGGACAAGGAGCCGGACGTGTGCCTTTTCGGGAAGAAGCTGTGCCGAGGACAAGAGCCATGAGATGTTCCTCCTCTGGGCAAGCCTGGGTCCCAGATCCTGTTGTGCCTGTGAATAGGCTGCAGGGGGACGGTGAAGACCAGCAACATCTTTCCGGCCTGCCACCTTCCGTGTGGGACAAGGAGCCGGACGTGTGCCTTTTCGGAAATAGGCTCTGCCGAGGACGAGAGCCATGAGATGTTCCTCCTCTGGGCATGCCCGGGTCCTGAATCCTGTTGTGCCTGTGAATAGGCTGCAGGGGGACGGTGAAGACCAGCAACATCTTTCAGGGCTGCCACCTTCCGTGTGGGACAAGGAGCCGGACGTGTGCCTTTTCGGAATCGGGCTCTGCCGAGGAAGAGAGCCATGAGATGTTCCTCCTCTGGGCATGCCCGTGTCCTCAATCCTGTTGTGCCTGTGAATAGACTGCAGGGGGATGGTGAAGACCAGCAACATCTTTCCGGCCTGCCACCTTCCGTGTGGGACACGGAGCCGGACGTGTGCCTTTCCAGAATCAGGCTCTGCCGAGGACGAGAGCCATGAGATGTTCCTCCTCTGGGCAAGCCCCGGTCCCAGATCCTGTTGTGCCTGTGAATAGGCTGCAGGGGGACGGTGAAGACCAGCAACATCTTTCCGGCCTGCCACCTTCCGTGTGGGACAAGGAGCCGGACGTATGACTTTTCAAAAATAGGCTCTGCCGAGGACGAGAGCCATGATATGTTCCTCCTCTGGGCAAGCCCGGGTCCTGAATCCTGTTGTACCTGTGAATAGGCTGCAGGGGGACGGTGAAGACCAGCAACAGCTTTCAGGGCTGCCACCTTCCGTGTGGGACAAGGAGCCGGACGTGTGCCTTTTCGGAAAGAGGCCCTGCCGAGGACGAGAGCCATGAGATGTTCCTCCTCTGGGCAAGCCCGGGTCCCAGATCCTGTTGTACCTGTGAATAGCCTGCAGGGGGACGGTGAAGACCAGCAACAGCTTTCAGGGCTGCCACCTTCCGTGTGGGACAAGGAGCCGGACGTGTGCCTTTTCGGGAAGAGGCTCTGCCGAGGACAAGAGACATGATATGTTCCTCCTCTGGGCGTGCCCGGGTCCTGAATACTGTTGTGCCTTTGAATAGGCTGCAGGGGGACGGTGAAGACCAGCAACATCTTTCCGGCCTGCCACCTTCCGTGTGGGACAAGGAGTCGGACGTGTGCCTTTTCTGGAAGAGGCTCTGCCGAGGACGAGAGCCATGAGATGTTTCTCCTCTGGGCAAGCCCGGGTCCCAGATCCTGTCGTACCTGTGAATAGGCTGCAGGCGGATGGTGAAGACCAGCAACATCTTTCCAGCCTGACACGTTCCGTGTGGGACACGGAGCCGGACGTGTGCCTTTTCGGAAAGAGGCCCTGCCGAGGACAAGAGCCATGAGATGTTCCTCCTCTGGGCAAGCCCCGGTCCCAGATCCTGTTGTGCCTGTGAATAGGCTGCAGGGGGACGGTGAAGACCAGCAACATCTTTCCGGCCTGCCACCTTCCGTGTCGGAAAATGAGCCGGACGTATGACTTTTCAAAAATAGGCTCTGCCGAGGACGAGAGCCATGATATGTTCCTCCTCTGGGCAAGCCCGTGTCCTGAATCCTGTTGTACCTGTGAATAGGCTGCAGGGGGATGGTGAAGACCAGCAACAGCTTTCAGGGCTGCCACCTTCCGTGTGGGACAAGGAGCCGGACGTGTGCCTTTTCGGAAACAGGCTCTGCCGAGGACGAGAGACTAACCCTGACCCTAACCCTAACCCTAACCCCTAACCCTAACCCTAAGCCCATCCCTAACGACCCTAACCCTAACCCTAACCCTAAGCCCTTAACACTAACCCTAACCCTAAACACTAACCCTAACCCTAACTGTAACCCTAACCCGGACCCTATCTCCTAACCCTAACCCTAACCCTAACCCCTAAGCCTAACCCTAAACCTAACCATAAACCTAACCCTAACCCTAACCCTAACCCTAACCCCAACCCTAACCCTAACCCCTAACTGTAAACCTTTTCTGACAAGTTGCAGGATGTGTGCCGTTTCCGAAACAGGTTCTGCTGAGGACGAGAGCCATGAGATGTTCCTCCTCTGGGCAAGCCCGTAGCCCAGATCCTGTTGTGCCTGTGAATAGGCTGCAGGGGGACGGTGAAGACCAGCAACATCTTTCAGGGCTGCCACCTTCCGTGTGGGACAAGGAGCCGGACGTGTGCCTTTCCGGAATCAGGCTCTGCCGAGGACGAGAGCCATGAGATGTTCCTCCTCTAGGCAAGCCCGGGTCCCAGATCCTGTTGTGCCTGTGAATAGGCTGCAGGGGGACGGTGAAGACCAGCAACATCTTTCCAGCCTGCCACCTTCCGTGTGGGACAAGGAGCCGGACGTGTGCCTTTCCAGAATCAGACTCTGCCGAGGACGAGAGCCATGAGATGTTCCTCCTCTGGGCAAGCCCCGGTCCCAGATCCTGTTGTGCCTGTGAATAGGCTGCAGGGGGACGGTGAAGACCAGCAACATCTTTCCGGCCTGCCACCTTCCGTGTGGGACAAGGAGCCGGACGTGTGCCTTTCCGGAATCAGGCTCTGCCGAGGACGAGAGACATGAGATGTTCCTCCTCTGGGCAAGCCCGGGTCCCAGATCCTGTTGTACCTGTGAATAAGCTGCAGGGGGACGGTGAAGACCAGCAACAGCTTTCAGGGCTGCCACCTTCCGTGTGGGACAAGGAGCCGGACGTGTGCCTTTTCGGGAAGAAGCTGTGCCGAGGACAAGAGCCATGAGATGTTCCTCCTCTGGGCAAGCCTGGGTCCCAGATCCTGTTGTGCCTGTGAATAGGCTGCAGGGGGACGGTGAAGACCAGCAACATCTTTCCGGACTGCCACCTTCCGTGTGGGACAAGGAGCCGGACGTGTGCCTTTTCGGAAATAGGCTCTGCCGAGGACGAGAGCCATGAGATGTTCCTCCTCTGGGCATGCCCGGGTCCTGAATCCTGTTGTGCCTGTGAATAGGCTGCAGGGGGACGGTGAAGACCAGCAACATCTTTCAGGGCTGCCACCTTCCGTGTGGGACAAGGAGCCGGACGTGTGCCTTTTCGGAATCGGGCTCTGCCGAGGAAGAGAGCCATGAGATGTTCCTCCTCTGGGCATGCCCGTGTCCTGAATCCTGTTGTGCCTGTGAATAGACTGCAGGGGGATGGTGAAGACCAGCAACATCTTTCCGGCCTGCCACCTTCCGTGTGGGACACGGAGCCGGACGTGTGCCTTTCCAGAATCAGGCTCTGCCGAGGACGAGAGCCATGAGATGTTCCTCCTCTGGGCAAGCCCCGGTCCCAGATCCTGTTGTGCCTGTGAATAGGCTGCAGGGGGACGGTGAAGACCAGCAACATCTTTCCGGCCTGCCACCTTCCGTGTCGGACAAGGAGCCGGACGTATGACTTTTCAAAAATAGGCTCTGCCGAGGACGAGAGCCATGAGATGTTCCTCCTCTGGGCAAGCCCGGGTCCTGAATCCTGTTGTACCTGTGAATAGGCTGCAGGGGGACGGTGAAGACCAGCAACACCTTTCAGGGCTGCCACCTTCCGTGTGGGACAAGGAGCCGGACGTGTGCCTTTCCAGAGTCAGACTCTGCCGAGGACGAGAGCCATGAGATGTTCCTCCTCTGGGCAAGCCCTGGTCCTGAATACTGTTGTGCCTGTGTATAGGCTGCAGGGGGACGGTGAAGACCAGCAACAGCTTTCAGGGCTGCCACCTTCCGTGTGGGACAAGGAGCCGGACGTATGACTTTTCAAAAATAGGCTCTGCCGAGGACGAGAGCCATGATATGTTCCTCCTCTGGGCAAGCCCGGGTCCTGAATCCTGTTGTACCTGTGAATAGGTTGCAGGGGGACGGTGAAGACCAGCAACAGCTTTCAGGGCTGCCACCTTCCGTGTGGGACAAGGAGCCGGACGTGTGCCTTTTCGGAAAGAGGCCCTGCCGAGGACGAGAGCCATGAGATGTTCCTCCTCTGGGCAAGCCCGGGTCCCAGATCCTGTTGTACCTGTGAATAGCCTGCAGGGGGACGGTGAAGACCAGCAACAGCTTTCAGGGCTGCCACCTTCCGTGTGGGACAAGGAGCCGGACGTGTGCCTTTTCGGGAAGAGGCTCTGCCGAGGACAAGAGACATGATATGTTCCTCCTCTGGGCGTGCCCGGGTCCTGAATACTGTTGTGCCTTTGAATAGGCTGCAGGGGGACGGTGAAGACCAGCAACATCTTTCCGGCCTGCCACCTTCCGTGTGGGACAAGGAGTCGGACGTGTGCCTTTTCTGGAAGAGGCTCTGCCGAGGACGAGAGCCATGAGATGTTTCTCCTCTGGGCAAGCCCGGGTCCCAGATCCTGTCGTACCTGTGAATAGGCTGCAGGCGGATGGTGAAGACCAGCAACATCTTTCCACCCTGACACGTTCCGTGTGGGACACGGAGCCGGACGTGTGCCTTTTCGGAAAGAGGCCCTGCCGAGGACAAGAGCCATGAGATGTTCCTCCTCTGGGCAAGCCCCGGTCCCAGATCCTGTTGTGCCTGTGAATAGGCTGCAGGGGGACGGTGAAGACCAGCAACATCTTTCCGGCCTGCCACCTTCCGTGTCGGAAAATGAGCCGGACGTATGACTTTTCAAAAATAGGCTCTGCCGAGGACGAGAGCCATGATATGTCATCCTCTGGGCAAGCCCGTGTCCTGAATCCTGTTGTACCTGTGAATAGGCTGCAGGGGGATGGTGAAGACCAGCAACAGCTTTCAGGGCTGCCACCTTCCGTGTGGGACAAGGAGCCGGACGTGTGCCTTTTCGGAAACAGGCTCTGCCGAGGACGAGAGACTAACCCTGACCCTAACCCTAACCCTAACCCCTAACCCTAACCCTAAGCCCATCCCTAACGACCCTAACCCTAACCCTAACCCTAAGCCCTTAACACTAACCCTAACCCTAAACACTAACCCTAACCCTAACTGTAACCCTAACCCGGACCCTATCTCCTAACCCTAACCCTAACCCTAACCCCTAAGCCTAACCCTAAACCTAACCATAAACCTAACCCTAACCCTAACCCTAACCCTAACCCCAACCCTAACCCTAACCCTAACCCCTAACTGTAAACCTTTTCTGACAAGTTGCAGGATGTGTGCCGTTTCCGAAACAGGTTCTGCTGAGGACGAGAGCCATGAGATGTTCCTCCTCTGGGCAAGCCCGTAGCCCAGATCCTGTTGTGCCTGTGAATAGGCTGCAGGGGGACGGTGAAGACCAGCAACATCTTTCCGGACTGCCACCTTCCGTGTGGGACAAGGAGCCGGACGTGTGCCTTTCCAGAATCAGACTCTGCCGAGGACGAGAGCCATGAGATGTTCCTCCTCTGGGCAAGCCCGGGTCCTGAATACTGTTGTGCCTGTGAATAGGCTGCAGGGGGACGGTGAAGACCAGCAACAGCTTTCAGGGCTGCCACCTTCCGTGTGGGACAAGGAGCCGGACGTGTGCCTTTCCGAAATCGGGCTCTGCCGAGGACGAGAGCCATGAAATGTTCCTCCTCTGGGCAAGCCCGGGTCCCAGATCCTGTTGTGCCTGTGAATAGGCTGCAGGGGGACGGTGAAGACCAGCAACATCCTTCAGGGGTGCCAACTTCCGTGTGGGACAAGGAGCCGGACGTGTGCCTTTTCGGAAAGAGGCCCTGCCGAGGACGAGAGCCATGATATGTTCCTCCTCTGGGCAAGCCCGGGTCCCAGATGCTGTTGTGCCTGTGAATAGGCTGCAGGGGGACGGTGAAGGCCAGCAACAGCTTTCAGGGCTGCCACCTTCCGTGTGGGACAAGGAGCCGGACGTGTGCCTTTCCGGAATCAGGCTCTGCCGAGGACGAGAGACTAACCCTGACCCTAACCCTAACCCTAACCCCTAAGCCTAACCCTAAGCCCATCCCTAACGACCCTAACCCTAACCATAACCCTAAGCCCTTAACACTAACCCTAACCATAAACCCTAACCCTAACCCTAACTGTAACACTAACCCGGACCCTACCTCCTAACCCTAACCCTAACCCTAACCCCTAAGCCTAACCCTAACCCTAACCCTAAACCTAACCCTAACCCTAACCCTAACCCCAACCCTAACCCTAACCCTAACCCCTAACTGTAAACCTTTTCTGACAAGTTGCAGGATGTGTGCCGTTTCCGAAACAGGTTCTGCTGAGGACGAGAGCCATGAGATGTTCCTCCTCTGGGCAAGCCCGTATCCCAGATCCTGTTGTGCCTGTGAATAGGCTGCAGGGGGACGGTGAAGACCAGCAACATCTTTCAGGGCTGCCACCTTCCGTGTGGGACAAGGAGCCGGACGTGTGCCTTTCCGGAATCAGGCTCTGCCGAGGACGAGAGCCATGAGATGTTCCTCCTCTAGGCAAGCCCGGGTCCCAGATCCTGTTGTGCCTGTGAATAGGCTGCAGGGGGACGGTGAAGACCAGCAACATCTTTCCAGCCTGCCACCTTCCGTGTGGGACAAGGAGCCGGACGTGTGCCTTTCCAGAATCAGACTCTGCCGAGGACGAGAGACATGAGATGTTCCTCCTCTGGGCGTGCCCGGGTCCTGAATACTGTTGTGCCTTTGAATAGGCTGCAGGGGGACGGTGAAGACCAGCAACATCTTTCCGGCCTGCCACCTTCCGTGTGGGACAAGGTGTCGGACGTGTGCGTTTTCTGGAAGAGGCTCTGCCGAGGACGAGAGCCATGAGATGTTTCTCCTCTGGGCAAGCCCGGGTCCCAGATCCTGTCGTACCTGTGAATAGGCTGCAGGCGGATGGTGAAGACCAGCAACATCTTTCCAGCCTGACACGTTCCGTGTGGGACACGGAGCCGGACGTGTGCCTTTTCGGAAAGAGGCCCTGCCGAGGACAAGAGCCATGAGATGTTCCTCCTCTGGGCAAGCCCCGGTCCCAGATCCTGTTGTGCCTGTGAATAGGCTGCAGGGGGACGGTGAAGACCAGCAACAGCTTTCAGGGCTGCCACCTTCCGTGTGGAACAAGGAGCCGGACGTGTGCCTTTCCGGAATCAGGCTCTGCCGAGGACAAGAGGCATGAGATGTTCCTCCTCTGGGCAAGCCCGGGTCCCAGATCCTGTTGTGCCTGTGAATAGGCTGCAGGGGGACGGTGAAGACCAGCAACATCCTTCAGGGGTGCCACCTTCCGTGTGGGACAAGGAGCCGGACATGTGCCTTTTCGGAAACAGGCCCTGCCGAGGACGAGAGCCATGAGATGTTCCTCCTCTGGGCAAGCCCGCATCCTGAATCCTGTTGTACCTGTGAATAGGCTGCAGGGGGACGGTGAAGACCAGCAACTTCTTTAAGGGCTGCCACCTTCCGTGTGGGACAAGGAGCCGGACGTGTGCCTTTTCGGAAACAGGCTCTGCCGAGGACGAGAGACTAACCCTGACCCTAACCCTAACCCTAACCCCTAACCCTAACCCTAAGCCCATCCCTAATGACCCTAACCCTAACCGTAACCCTAAGCCCTTAACACTAACCCTAAACCTAAACCCTAACCCTAAACCTAACTGTAACCCTAACCCGGACCCTATCTCGTAACTCTAACCCTAACCCTAACCCCTAACCCTAACCGTAACCCTAACCACCTAACCCTAACACTCACCCTAACACCTAACACTAACCCTAATCCTAACCCCTAACCCTAACCCCTACCCTAACCCTAACCCTAATGGACCCTAACCCTAACCCTAACCCTAACCCCTAACCCTAACCCTAACCCTAATGGCCCTAAACCTAACCCTAACCCTGACCCTAACCCTAACCCTAAGCCTAACCCTAACCCCCTAACCCTAACCCTAACCCTAAACCTAACCCTAACCCTAACCCTAACCCTAACCCCAACCCTAACCCTAACCCCTAACTGTAAACCTTTTCTGACAAGTTGCAGGATGTGTGCCGTTTCCGAAACAGGTTCTGCTGAGGACGAGAGCCATGAGATTTTCCTCCTCTGGGCAAGCCCGTATCCCTGATCCTGTTGTGCCTGTGAATAGGCTGCAGGGGGACGGTGAAGACCAGCAACATCTTTCCAGCCTGCCACCTTCCGTGTGGGACACGGAGCCGGACGTGTGCCTTTCCAGAATCAGGCTCTGCCGAGGACGAGAGCCATGAGATGTTCCTCCTCTGGGCAAGCCCGGGTCCCAGATCCTGTTGTGCCTGTGAATAGGCTGCAGGGGGACGGTGAAGACCAGCAACAGCTTTCAGGGCTGCCACCTTCCGTGTGGGACAAAGAACCGGACGTCTGCCTTTCCGAAATCGGGCTCTGCCGAGGACGAGAGCCATGAGATGTTCCTCCTCTGGGCAAGCCCGGGTCCCAGATCCTGTTGTGCCTGTGAATAGGCTGCAGGGGGACGGTGAAGACCAGCAACATCCTTCAGGGGTGCCAACTTCCGTGTGGGACAAGGAGCCGGACGTGTGCCTTTTCGGAAAGAGGCCCTGCCGAGGACGAGAGCCATGAGATGTTCCTCCTCTGGGCAAGCCCGGTTTCCAGATCCTGTTGTGCCTGTGAATAGGCTGCAGGGGGACGCTGAAGACCAGCAACAGCTTTCAGGGCTGCCACCTTCCGTGTGGGACAAGGAGCCGGACGTGTGCCTTTCCAGAATCAGGCTCTGCCGAGGACGAGAGCCATGAGATGTTCCTCCTCTGGGCAAGCCCGGGTCCCAGATGCTGTTGTGCCTGTGAATAGGCTGCAGGGGGACGGTGAAGACCAGCAACAGCTTTCAGGGCTGCCACCTTCCGTGTGGGACAAGGAGCCGGACGTGTGCCTTTCCGGAATCAGGCTCTGCCGAGGACGAGAGACTAACCCTGACCCTAACCCTAACCCTAACCCCTAAGCCTAACCCTAAGCCCATCCCTAACGACCCTAACCCTAACCATAACCCTAAGCCCTTAACACTAACCCTAACCATAAACCCTAACCCTAACCCTAACTGTAACCCTAACCCGGACCCTACCTCCTAACCCTAACCCTAACCCTAACCCCTAAGCCTAACCCTAACCCTAACCCTAAACCTAACCCTAACCCTAACCCTAACCCCAACCCTAACCCTAACCCTAACCCCTAACTGTAAACCTTTTCTGACAAGTTGCAGGATGTGTGCCGTTTCCGAAACAGGTTCTGCTGAGGACGAGAGCCATGAGATGTTCCTCCTCTGGGCAAGCCCGTATCCCAGATCCTGTTGTGCCTGTGAATAGGCTGCTGGGGGACGGTGAAGACCAGCAACATCTTTCAGGGCTGCCACCTTCCGTGTGGGACAAGGAGCCGGACGTGTGCCTTTCCGGAATCAGGCTCTGCCGAGGACGAGAGCCATGAGATGTTCCTCCTCTAGGCAAGCCCGGGTCCCAGATCCTGTTGTGCCTGTGAATAGGCTGCAGGGGGACGGTGAAGACCAGCAACATCTTTCCAGCCTGCCACCTTCCGTGTGGGACAAGGAGCCGGACGTGTGCCTTTCCAGAATCAGACTCTGCCGAGGACGAGAGCCATGAGATGTTCCTCCTCTGGGCAAGCCCCGGTCCCAGATCCTGTTGTGCCTGTGAATAGGCTGCAGGGGGACGGTGAAGACCAGCAACATCTTTCCGGCCTGCCACCTTCCGTGTGGGACAAGGAGCCGGACGTGTGCCTTTCCAGAATCAGACTCTGCCGAGGACGAGAGCCATGAGATGTTCCTACTCTGGGCAAGCCCGGGTCCTGAATCCTGTTGTACCTGTGAATAGGCTGCAGGGGGACGGTGAAGACCAGCAACAGCTTTCAGGGCTGCCACCTTCCGTGTGGGACAAGGAGCCGGACGTGTGCCTTTCCGGAATCAGGCTCTGCCGAGGACGAGAGCCATGAGATGTTCCTCCTCTGGGCAAGCCCGGGTCCTGAATCCTGTTGTACCTGTGAATAGGCTGCAGGGGGACGGTGAAGACCAGCAACAGCTTTCAGGGCTGCCACCTTCCGTGTGGGACAAGGAGCCGGACGTGTGCCTTTTCGGAAACAGGCTCTGCCGAGGACGAGAGACTAACCCTGACCCTAACCCTAACCCTAACCCCTAACCCTAACCCTAAGCCCATCCCTAACGACCCTAACCCTAACCCTAACCCTAAGCCCTAAACACTAACCCTAACCCTAAACCCTAACCCTAACCCTAACTGTAACCCTAACGCGGACCCTAACTCCTAACTCTAACCCTAACCCTAACCCCTAACCCTAAACGTAACCCTAACCACCTAACCCTAACACTCACCCTAACACCTAACCCTAACCCTAACCCTAACCCCTAACCCTAAACCTAACCCTGACAGCCCTAACCCTAACCCTAACCCTAACCCCTATCCCTAACCCTAACCCTAACCCCTAACCCTAACCCTAACCCTGACAGCCCTAACCCTAACCCTAAGCCTAACCCTAACCCCCTAACCCTAACCCTAACCCTAAACACTAACCCTAACCCTAACCCTAACCCTAACCACAACCCTAACCCTAACCCTAACCCTAACCCCTAACTGTAAACCTTTTCTGACAAGTTGCAGGATGTGTGCCGTTTCCGAAACAGGTTCTGCTGAGGACGAGAGCCATGAGATTTTCCTCCTCTGGGCAAGCCCGTATCCCAGATCCTGTTGTGCCTGTGAATAGGCTGCAGGGGGACGGTGAAGACCAGCAACAGCTTTCAGGACTGCCACCTTCCGTGTGGGACAAGGAGCCGGACGTGTGCCTTTCCGGAATCAGGCTCTGCCGAGGACGAGAGCCATGAGATGTTCCTCCTCTGGGCAAGCCCCGGTCCCAGTTCCTGTTGTGCCTGTGAATAGGCTGCAGGGGGACGGTGAAGACCAGCAACATCTTTCCAGCCTGCCACCTTCCGTGTGGGACACGGAGCCGGATGTGTGCCTTTCCAGAATCAGGCACTGCCGAGGACGAGAGCCATGAGATGTTCCTCCTCTGGGCAAGCCCCGGTCCCAGATCCTGTCGTGCCTGTGAATAGGCTGCAGGGGGACGGTGAAGACCAGCAACATCTTTCCGGCCTGCCACCTTCCGTGTGGGACAAGGAGCCGGACGTGTGCCTTTCCAGAATCAGACTCTGCCGAGGACGAGAGCCATGAGATGTTCCTCCTCTGGGCAAGCCCGGGTCCTGAATCCTGTTGTACCTGTGAATAGGCTGCAGGGGGACGGTGAAGACCAGCAACAGCTTTCAGGGCTGCCACCTTCCGTGTGGGACAAGGAGCCGGACGTGTGCCTTTCCGGAATCAGGCTCTGCCGAGGACGAGAGCCATGAGATGTTCCTCCTCTGGGCAAGCCCGGGTCCTGAATCCTGTTGTGCCTGTGAATAGGCTGCAGGGGGACGGTGAAGACCAGCAACAGCTTTCAGGGCTGCCACCTTCCGTGTGGGACAAGGAGCCGGACGTGTGCCTTTCCGGAATCAGGCTCTGCCGAGGACGAGAGCCATGAGATGTTCCTCCTCTAGGCAAGCCCGGGTCCCAGATCCTGTTGTGCCTGTGAATAGGCTGCAGGGGGACGGTGAAGACCAGCAACATCCTTCAGGCGTGCCAACTTCCGTGTGGGACAAGGAGCCGGACGTGTGCCTTTTCGGAAACAGTCCCTGTCGAGGACGAGAGCCATGAGATGTTGCTCCTCTGGGCAAGCCCGGGTCCCAGATCCTGTTGTGCCTGTGAATAGGCTGCAGGGGGACGGTGAAGACCAGCAACAGCTTTCAGGGCTGCCACCTTCCGTGTGGGACAAGGAGCCGGACGTGTGCCTTTCCGGAATCAGGCTCTGCCGAGGACGAGAGCCATGAGATGTTCCTCCTCTGGGCAAGCCCGAGTCCCAGATACTGTTGTACCTGTGAATAAGCTGCAGGGGGACGGTGAAGACCATCACCAGCTTTCAGGGCTGCCACCTTCCGTGTGGGACAAGGAGCCGGACGTGTGCCTTTTCGGAAACAGGCTCTGCCGAGGACGAGAGACTAACCCTGACCCTAACGCTAACCCTAACCCCTAACCCTAACCCTAAGCCCATCCCTAACGACCCTAACCCTAACCCTAACCCTAAGCCCTTAACACTAACCCTAACCCTAAACCCTAACCCTAACCCTAACTGTAACCCTAACCCGGACCCTAACTCCTAACTCTAACGCTATACCTAACCCGTAACCCTAACCGTATCCCTAACCACCTAACCCTAACACTCACCCTAACACCTAACCCTAACCCTAATCCTAACCCCTAAACCTAACCCTAACCCTAATGGACCCTAACCATAACCCTAACCCTAACCCCTAACCCTAACCCTAACCCTAACCCTAACCCCAACCCTAACCCTAACCCTAACCCTAACCCCTAACTGTAAACCTTTTCTGACAAGTTGCAGGATGTGTGCCGTTTCCGAAACAGGTTCTGCTGAGGAAGAGAGCCATGAGATTTTCCTCCTCTGGGCAAGCCCGTATCCCTGATCCTGTTTTGCCTGTCAAGAGGCTGCAGGGGGACGGTGAAGACCAGCAACAGCTTTCAGGGCTGCCACCTTCCGTGTGGGACAAGGAGCCGGACGTGTGCCTTTCCAGAATCAGGCACTGCCGAGGACGAGAGCCATGAGATGTTCCTCCTCTGGGCAAGCCCCGGTCCCAGATCCTGTTGTGCCTGTGAATAGGCTGCAGGGGGACGGTGAAGACCAGCAACAGCTTTCAGGTCTGCCACCTTCCGTGTGGGACAAGGAGCCGGACGTGTGCCTTTCCAGAATCAGACTCTGCCGAGGACAAGAGCCATGAGATGTTCCTCCTCTGGGCAAGCCCGGGTCCTGAATCCTGTTGTGCCTGTGAATAGGCTGCAGGGGGACGGTGAAGACCAGCAACAGCTTTCAGGGCTGCCACCTTCCGTGTGGGAAAAGGAGCCGGACGTGTGCCTTTTCGAAAAAAGGCCCTGCCGAGGACGAGAGCCATGAGATGTTCCTCCTCTGGGCAAGCCCGGGTCCCAGATCCTGTTGTGCCTGTGAATAGGCTGCAGGGGGACGGTGAAGACCAGCAACAGCTTTCAGGGCTCCCACCTTCCGTGTGGGACAAGGAGCCGGACGTGTGCCTTTTCGGAATCGGGCTCTGCCGAGGACGAGAGCCATGAGATGTTCCTCCTCTGGGCATGCCCGGGTCCTGAATCCTGTTGTGCCTGTGAATAGGCTGCAGGGGGACGGTGAAGACCAGCAACAGCTTTCAGGGCTGCCACCTTCCGTGTGGGACAAGGAGCCGGACGTGTGCCTTTTCGGAATCAGGCTCTGCCGAGGACGAGAGCCATGAGATGTTCCTCCTCTGGGCAAGCCCGGGTCCTGAATCCTGTTGTGCCTGTGAATGGGCTGCAGGGGGACGGTGAAGACCAGCAACATCCTTCAGGGGTGCCACCTTCCTTGTGGGACAAGGAGCCGGACGTGTGCCTTTTCGGAAACAGGCCCTGCCGAGGACGAGAGACATGAGATGTTCCTCCTGTGGGCAAGACCGGGTCCCAGATCCTGTTGTGCCTGTGAATAGGCTGCAGGGGGACGGTGAAGACCAGCAACATCTTTCAGGGCTGCCACCTTCCGTATGTGACAAGGAGCCGGACTTGTGCCTTTTCGGAAACAGGCTCTGCCGAGGACGAGAGACTAACCCTGACCCTAACCCTAACCCTAAACCCTAACCCTAACCCTAACCCTAACCCTAACTCTAACCCTAACCCTAACCCCTAACCCTAACCGTAACCCTAACCACCTAACCCTAACACTCACCCTAACACCTAACCCTAACCCTAATCCTAACCCCTAACCCTAACCCTAACCCTAATGGACCCTAACCCTAACCCTAACCCTAACCCCTAACCCTAACCCCTAACCCTAACCCTAACCCTAAAGGCCCTAACCCTAACCCTAACCCTGACCGTAACCCTAACACTACGCCTAACCCTAACCCCCTAACCCTAACCCTAACCCTAACCCCTAACCCTAACCCTAACCCTAACCCTAACCCTAACCCCAAGCCTAACCCTAACCCTAACCCTAACCCCTAACTGTAAACCTTTTCTGACAAGTTGCAGGATCTGTGCCGTTTCCGAAACAGGTTCTGCTGAAAACGAGAGCCATGAGATTTTCCTCCTCTGGGCAAGCCCGGGTCCCAGATCCTGTTGTGCCTGTGAATAGGCTGCAGGGGAACGGTGAAGACCAGCACCAGCTTTCAGGGCTGCCACCTTCCGTGTGGGACAAGGAGCCGGACGTGTGCCTTCCAGAATCAGGCTCTGCCGAGGACGAGAGCCATGAGATGTTCCTCCTCTGGGCAAGCCCCGGTCCCAGATCCTGTTGTGCCTGTGAATAGGCTGCAGGGGGACGGTGAAGACCAGCAACAGCTTTCAGGGCTGGCACCTTCCGTGTGGGACAAGAAGCCGGACGTGTGCCTTTTCGGAATCAGGCTCTGCCGAGGACAAGAGCCATGATATGTTCCTCCTCTGGGCGTGCCCGGGTCCTGAATACTGTTGTGCCTGTGAATAGGCTGCAGGGGGACTGTGAAGACCAGCAACATCTTTCCGGCCTGCCACCTTCCGTGTGGGACAAGGAGCCGGACGTGTGCCTTTTCGGGAAGAGGCTCTGCCGAGGACGAGAGCCATGAGATGTTCCTCCTCTGGGCAAGCCCGCGTCCCAGATCCTGTCGTACCTGTGAATAGGCTACAGGGGGACGGTGAAGACCAGCAACAGCTTTCAGGGCTGCCACCTTCCTTGTGGGACAAGGAGCCGGACGTGTGCCTTTTCGGAATCGGGCTGTGCCGAGGAAGAGAGCCATGAGATGTTCCTCCTCTGGGCATGCCCGGGTCCTGAATCTTGTTGTGCCTGTGAATAGGCTGCAGGGGGACGGTGAAGACCAGCAACAGCTTTCAGGGCTGCCACCTTCCGTGTGGGACAAGGAGCCGGACGTGTGCCTTCTCGGAAACAGGCTCTGCCGAGGACGAGAGCCATGAGATGTTCCTCCTCTGGGCAAGCCCGGGTCCTGAATCCTGTTGTACCTGTGAATAGGCTGCAGGGGGACGGTGAAGACCAGCAAGATCCTTCAGGGGTGCCAACTTCCGTGTGGGACAAGGAGCCGGACGTGTGCCTTTTAGGAAACAGGCCCTGCCGAGGACGAGAGCCATGAGATGTTCCTCCTCTGGGCATGCCCGGGTCCTGAATCTTGTTGTGCCTGTGAATAGGCTGCAGGGGGACGGTGAAGACCAGCAACAGCTTTCAGGGCTGCCACCTTCCGTGTGGGACAAGGAGCCGGACGTGTGCCTTTTCGGAAACAGTCTCTGCCGAGGACGAGAGACTAACCCTGACCCTAACCCTAACCCTAACCCCTAACCCTAACCCCTAACCCTAACCCTAACCCTAAAGGCCCTAACCCTAACCCTAACCCTAACCAAACCCTAACCCCCTAACCCTAACCCTAACCCTAACCCCTAACCCTAACCCTAACCCTATCCCTAACCCCAACCCTAACCCTAACCCTAACCCTAACCCCTAACTGTAAACCTTTTCTGACAAGTTGCAGGATCTGTGCCGTTTCCGAAACAGGTTCTGCTGAGGACGAGAGCCATGAGATTTTCCTCCTCTGGGCAAGCCCGGGTCCCAGATCCTGTTGTGCCTGTGAATAGGCTGCAGGGGAACGGTGAAGACCAGTACCAGCTTTCAGGGCTGCCACCTTCCGTGTGGGACAAGGAGCCGGACGTGTGCCTTCCAGAATCAGGCTCTGCCGAGGACGAGAGCCATGAGATGTTCCTCCTCTGGGCAAGCCCCGGTCCCAGATCCTGTTGTGCCTGTGAATAGGCTGCAGGGGGACGGTGAAGACCAGCAACAGCTTTCAGGGCTGGCACCTTCCGTGTGGGACAAGAAGCTGGACGTGTGCCTTTTCGGAATCAGGCTCTGCCGAGGACAAGAGCCATGATATGTTCCTCCTCTAGGCGTGCCCGGGTCCTGAATACTGTTGTGCCTTTGATTAGGCTGCAGGGGGACGGTGAAGACCAGCAACATCTTTCCGGCCTGCCACCTTCCGTGTGGGACAAGGAGCCGGACGTGTGCCTTTTCGGGAAGAGGCTCTGCCGAGGACGAGAGCCATGAGATGTTCCTCCTCTGGGCAAGCCCGCGTCCCAGATCCTGTCGTACCTGTGAATAGGCTACAGGGGGACGGTGAAGACCAGCAACAGCTTTCAGGGCTGCCACCTTCCTTGTGGGACAAGGAGCCGGACGTGTGCCTTTTCGGAATCGGGCTCTGCCGAGGAAGAGAGCCATGAGATGTTCCTCCTCTGGGCATGCCCGGGTCCTGAATCTTGTTGTGCCTGTGAATAGGCTGCAGGGGGACGGTGAAGACCAGCAACAGCTTTCAGGGCTGCCACCTTCCGTGTGGGACAAGGAGCCGGACGTGTGCCTTCTCGGAAACAGGCTCTGCCGAGGACGAGAGCCATGAGATGTTCCTCCTCTGGGCAAGCCCGGGTCCTGAATCCTGTTGTACCTGTGAATAGGCTGCAGGGGGACGGTGAAGACCAGCAACATCCTTCAGGGGTGCCAACTTCCGTGTGGGACAAGGAGCCGGACGTGTGCCTTTTAGGAAACAGGCCCTGCCGAGGACGAGAGACATGAGATGTTCCTCCTCTGGGCATGCCCGGGTCCTGAATCTTGTTGTGCCTGTGAATAGGCTGCAGGGGGACGGTGAAGACCAGCAACAGCTTTCAGGGCTGCCACCTTCCGTGTGGGACAAGGAGCCGGACGTGTGCCTTTTCGGAAACAAGCTCTGATGAGGACGAGAGACTAACGCTGACCCTAACCCTAACCCTAACCCCTAACCCTAACCCTAAGCCCATCCCTAACGAACCTAACCCTAACCCTAACCCTAAGCCCTTAACACTAACCCTAACCCTAAACCCTAACCCTAACACTAACTGTAACCCTAACCCGGACCCTAACTCATAACCGTAACCCTAACCACCTAACCCTAACACTCACCCTAACACCTAACCCTAACCCCTAACCCTAACCCCTAACCCTAATGGACCCTAACCCCAACCCTAACCCTAATCCTAACCCTAACCCCTAACTGTAAACCTTTTCTGACAAGTTGCAGGATGTGTGCCGTTTCCGAAACAGGTTCTGCTGAGGACGAGAGCCATGAGATTTTCCTCCTCTGGGCAAGCCCGGGTCCCAGATCCTGTTGTGCCTGTGAATAGGCTGCAGGGGGACTGTGAAGACCAGCAACAGCTTTCAGGTCTGCCACCTTCCGTGTGGGACAAGGAGCCGGACGTGTGCCTTTTCGGAAACAGTCTCTGCCGAGGACGAGAGACTAACCCTGACCCTAACCCTAACCCTAACCCCTAACCCTAACCCTAAGCCCATCCCTAACAACCCTAAACCTAACCCTAACCCTAAGCCCTTAACACTAACCCTAACCCTAAACCCTAACCCTAACCCTAACTGTAACCCTAACCCGGACCCTAACTCCTAACTCTAACCCTAAACCTAACCCCTAAACCTAACCGTAACCCTAACCAACTAACCCTAACCCCTAACCCTAACCCTAAGCCTAATGGCCCTAACCCTAACCCTAACCCCTAACCCTAACCCTAACCCTAATGGCCCTAACCCTAACCCTAACCCCTAACCCTTACCCTAACCCTAATGGACCCTAACCCTAACCCTAACCCTAACCCCTAACCCTAACCCTAACCTATAACCCTAACCCTAACCCTAGTGGCCCTAACCCTAACCCTAACCCTGACCCTAACCCTAACCCTAACCCTAACCCCCTAACCCTAACCCCAACCCTAACCCTAACCCTAACCCTAACCTCTAATTGTAAACCTTTTCTGACAAGTTGCAGGATGTGTGCCGTTTCCGAAACAGGTTCTGCTGAGGACGAGAGCCATGAGATGTTCCTCCTCTGGGCAAGCCCGTGTCCCATATCCTGTTGTGCCTGTGAATAGGCTGCAGGGGGACTGTGAAGACCAGCAACAGCTTTCAGGTCTGCCACCTTCCGTGTGGGACAAGGAGCCGGACGTGTGCCTTTTCGGAAACAGTCTCTGCCGAGGACGAGAGACTAACCCTGACCCTAACCCTAACCCTAACCCCTAACCCTAACCCTAAGCCCATCCCTAAAAACCCGAAACCTAACCCTAACCCTAAGCCCTTAACACTAACCCTAACCCTAAACCCTAACCCTAACCCTAACTGTAACCCTAACCCGGACCCTAACTCCTAACTCTAACCCTAAACCTAACCCCTAAACCTAACCGTAACCCTAACCAACTAACCCTAACCCCTAACCCTAACCCTAAGCCTAATGGCCCTAACCCTAACCCTAACCCCTAACCCTAACCCTAACCCTAATGGCCCTAACCCTAACCCTAACCCCTAACCCTTACCCTAACCCTAATGGACCCTAACCCTAACCCTAACCCTAACCCCTAACCCTAACCCTAACCTCTAACCCTAACCCTAACCCTAATGGCCCTAACCCTAACCCTAACCCTGACCCTAACCCTAACCCTAACCCTAACCCCCTAACCCTAACCCCAACCCTAACCCTAACCCTAACCCTAACCTCTAACTGTAAACCTTTTCTGACAAGTTGCAGGATGTGTGCCGTTTCCGAAACAGGTTCTGCTGAGGACGAGAGCCATGAGATTTTCCTCCTCTGGGCAAGCCCCGGTCCCAGATCCTGTTGTGCCTGTGAATAGGCTGCAGGGGGACGGTGAAGACCAGCAACATCTTTCAGGGCTGCCACCTTCCGTGTGGGACAAGGAGCCGGACGTGTGCCTTTCCGGAATCAGGCTCTGCCGAGGACGAGAGCCATGAGATGTTCCTCCTCTGGGCAAGCCCGGGTCCCAGATCCTGTTGTGCCTGTGAATAAGCTGCAGGGGGACGGTGAAGACCAGCAAAAGCTTTCAGGGCTGCCACCTTCCGTGTGGGACAAGGAGCCGGACATGTGCCTTTTCGAAAAGAGGCCCTGCCGAGGACGAGAGCCATGAGATGTTCCTCCTCTGGGCAAGCCCGGGTCCCAGATCCTGTTGTGCCTGTGAATAGGCTGCAGGGGGACGGTGAAGACCAGCAACAGCTTTCAGGGCTGCCACCTTCCGTGTGGGACAAGGAGCCGGACGTGTGCCTTTTCGGAAACAGGCTCTGCCGAGGACGAGAGACTAACCCTGACCCTAACCCTAACCCTAACCCCTAACCCTAACCCTAAGCCCATCCCTAACAACCCTAAACCTAACCCTAACCCTAAGCCCTTAACACTAACCCTAACCCTAAAACCTAACCCTAACCCTAACTGTAACCCTAACCCGGACCCTAACTCCTAACTCTAACCCTAAACCTAACCCCTAACCCTAACCGTAACCCTAACCAACTAACCCTAACCCCTAACCCTAACCCTAATCCTAATGGTCCTAACCCTAACCCTAACCCTAATGGATCGTAACCCTAACCCTAACCCTAACCCCTAACACTAACCCTAACCCCTAACCCTAACCCTAAACCTAATGGCCCTAACCCTAACCCTAACCCTGACCCTAACCCTAACCCTAACCCTAACCCCCTAACCCTAACCCCAACCGTAACCCTAACCCTAACCCCTAACTGTAAACCTTTTCTGACAAGTTGCAGGATGTGTGCCGTTTCCGAAACAGGTTCTGCTGAGGACGAGAGCCATGAGATTTTCCTCCTCTGGGCAAGCCCGTATCCCAGATCCTGTTGTGCCTGTGAATAGGCTGCAGGGGGACGGTGAAGACCAGCAACATCTTTCAGGGCTACCACCTTCCGTGTGGGACAAGGAGCCGGACGTGTGCCTTTTCGGAAACAGGCTCTACCGAGGACGAGAGACTAACCCTGACCCTAACCCTAACCCTAACCCCTAACCCTAACCCTAAGCCCATCCCTAACGAACCTAACCCTAACCCTAACCCTAAGCCCTTAACACTAACCCTACCCTAAACCCTAACCCTAACACTAACTGTAACCCTAACCCGGACCCTAACTCATAACCGTTACCCTAACCACCTAACCCTAACACTCACCCTAACACCTAACCCTAACCCCTAACCCTAACCCCTAACCCTAATGGACCCTAACCCCAACCCTAACCCTAATCCTAACCCTAACCCCTAACTGTAAACCTTTTCTGACAAGTTTCAGGATTTGTGCCGTTTCCGAAACAGATTCTGCTGAGGACGAGAGCCATGAGATTTTCCTCCTCTGGGCAAGCCCGTGTCCCAGATCCTGTTGTGCCTGTGAATAGGCTGCAGGGGGACTGTGAAGACCAGCAACAGCTTTCAGGTCTGCCACCTTCCGTGTGGGACAAGGAGCCGGACGTGTGCCTTTTCGGAAACAGTCTCTGCCGAGGACGAGAGACTAACCCTGACCCTAACCCTAACCCTAACCCCTAACCCTAACCCTAAGCCCATCCCTAACAACCCTAAACCTAACCCTAACCCTAAGCCCTTAACACTAACCCTAACCCTAAACCCTAACCCTAACCCTAACTGTAACCCTAACCCGGACCCTAACTCCTAACTCTAACCCTAAACCTAACCCCTAAACCTAACCGTAACCCTAACCAACTAACCCTAACCCCTAACCCTAACCATAAGCCTAATGGCCCTAACCCTAACCCTAACCCCTAACCCTAACCCTAACCCTAATGGACCCTAACCCTAACCCTAACCCTAACCCCTAGACCTAACCCTAACCCCTAACCCTAACCCTAACCCTAATGGCCCTAACCCTAACCCTAACCCTGACGCTAACCCTAACCCTAACCCTAACCCCCTAACCCTAACCCCAACCCTAACCCTAACCCTAACCCTAACCTCTAACTGTAAACCTTTTCTGACAAGTTGCAGGATGTGTGCCGTTTCCGAAACAGGTTCTGCTGAGGACGAGAGCCATGAGATGTTCCTCCTCTGGGCAAGCTCGGGTCCAAGATCCTTTTGTGCCTGTGAATAGGCTGCAGGGGGACGGTGAAGACCAGCAACAGCTTTCAGGGCTGCCACCTTCCGTGTGGGACAAGGAGCCGGACGTGTGCCTTTCCGGAATCAGGCTCTGCCGAGGACGAGAGCCATGAGATGTTCCTCCTCTGGGCAAGCCCGGGTCCCAGATCCTGTTGTGCCTGTGAATAAGCTGCAGGGGGACGGTGAAGACCAGCAAAAGCTTTCAGGGCTGCCACCTTCCGTGTGGGACAAGGAGCCGGACATGTGCCTTTTCGAAAAGAGGCCCTGCCGAGGACGAGAGCCATGAGATGTTCCTCCTCTGGGCAAGCCCGGGTCCCAGATCCTGTTGTGCCTGTGAATAGGCTGCAGGGGGACGGTGAAGACCAGCAACATCCTTCAGGGGTGCCACCTTCCGTGTGGGACAAGGAGCCGGACGTGTGCCTTTTCGGAAAGAGGCCCTGCCGAGGACGAGAGACATGAGATGTTCCTCCTCTGGGCAAGCCCGGGTCCCAGATCCTGTTGTGCCTGTGAATAGGCTGCAGGGGGACGGTGAAGACCAGCAACAGCTTTCAGGGCTGCCACCTTCCGTGTGGGACAAGGAGCCGGACGTGTGCCTTTTCGGAAACAGGCTCTGCCGAGGACGAGAGACTAACCCTGACCCTAACCCGAACCCTAACCCCTAACCCTAACCCTAAGCCCATCCCTAACGAACCTAACCATAACCCTAACCATAAGCCCTTAACACTAACCCTAACCCTAAACCCTAACCCTAACACTAACTGTAACCGTAACCCGGACCCTAACTCATAACCCTAACCCTAACCACCTAACCCTAACACTCACCCTAACACCTAACCCTAACCCCTAACCCTAACACCTAACCCTAATGGACCCTAACCCTAACCCTAACCCCTAACCCTAACCCTAAACCTAATGGCCCTAACCCTAACCCTAACCCTGACCCTAACCCTAACCCTAAGCCTAACCCTAACCCCCTAGCCCTAACCCTAACCCTAACCCCTAACCCTAACCCTAACCCTAACCCTAACCCCAACCCTAACCCTAATCCTAACCCTAACCCCTAACTGTAAACCTTTTCTGACAAGTTTCAGGATGTGTGCCGTTTCCGAAACAGGTTCTGCTGAGGACGAGAGCCATGAGATGTTCCTCCTCTGGGCAAGGCCGGGTCACAGATCCTGTTGTGCCTGTGAATAGGCTGCAGGGGGACGGTGAAGACCAGCAACATCCTTCAGGGGTGCCAACTTCCGTGTGGGACAAGGAGCCGGACGTGTGCCTTTTCGGAAACAGTCTCGGCCGAGGACGAGAGACTAACCCTGACCCTAACCCTAACCCTAACCCCTAACCCTAACCCTAAGCCCATCCCTAACAACCCTAAACCTAATCCTAACCCTAAGCCCTTAACACTAACCCTAACCCTAAACCCTAACCCTAACCCTAACTGTAACCCTAACCCGGACCCTAACTCCTAACTCTAACCCTAAACCTAACCCCTAAACCTAACCGTAACCCTAACCAACTAACCCTAACCCCTAACCCTAACCCTAACCCTAATGGCCCTAACCCTAACCCTAACCCCTAACCCTAACCCTAACCCTAATGGACCCTAACCCTAACCCTAACCCTAACCCTAACCCTAACCCTAACCGCTAACCCTAACCCTAATGGCCCTAACCCTAACCCTAACCCTGACCCTAACCCTAACCCTAACCCTAACCCCCTAACCCTAACCCCAACCGTAACCCTAACCCTAACCCTAACCTCTAACTCTAAACCTTTTCTGACAAGTTGCAGGATGTGTGCCGTTTCCGAAACAGGTTCTGCTGAGGACGAGAGCCATGAGATTTTCCTCCTCTGGGCAAGCCCCGGTCCCAGATCCTGTTGTGCCTGTGAATAGGCTGCAGGGGGACGGTGAAGACCAGCAACAGCTTTCCGGCCTGCCACCTTCCGTGTGGGACAAGGAGCCGGACGTGTGCCTTTTCGGGAAGAGGCTCTGCCGAGGACAAGAGCCATGAGATGTTCCTCCTCTGGGCAAGCCCGCGTCCCAGATCCTGTCGTACCTGTGAATAGGCTGCAGGGGGACGGTGAAGACCAGCAACATCTTTCAGGGCTGCCACCTTCCTTGTGGGACAAGGAGCCGGACGTGTGCCTTTTCGGAAACAGGCTCTGCCGAGGACGAGAGCCATGACATGTTCCTCCTCTGGGCAAGCCCGGGTCCCAGATCCTGCTGTGCCTGTGAATAGGCTGCAGGGGGACGGTGAAGACCAGCAACAGCTTTCAGGGCTGCCACCTTCCGTGTGGGACAAGGAGCCGGACGTGTGCCTTTTCGGAAACAGGCTCTGCCGAGGACGAGAGACTAACCCTGACCCTAACCCTAACCCTAACCCCTAACCCTAACCCTAAGCCCATCCCTAACAACCCTAAACCTAACCCTAACCCTAAGCCCTTAACACTAACCCTAACCCTAAACCCTAAACCTAACCCTAACTGTAACCCTAACCCGGAACCTAACTCCTAACTCTAACCCTAAACCTAACCCCTAACCCTAACCGTAACCCTAACCAACTAACCCTAACCCCTAACCCTAACCCTAACCCTAATGGCCCTAACCCTAACCCTAACCCCTAACCCTAACCCTAACCCTAATGGACCCTAACCCTAACCCTAACCCTAACCCCTAACCCTAACCCTAATCCTAACCCCTAACCCTAACCCTAACCCCTAACCCTAACCCTAAACCTAATGGCCCTAACCCTAACCCTAACCCTGACCCTAACCCTAACCCTAACTCTAACCCCCTAACCCTAACCCCAACCCTAACCCTAACCCTAACCCTAACCCCTAACTGTAAACCTTTTCTGACAAGTTGCAGGATGTGTGCCGTTTCCGAAACAGGTTCTGCTGAGGACGAGAGCCATGAGATTTTCCTCCTCTGGGCAAGCCCGTATCCCAGATCCTGTTGTGCCTGTGAATAGGCTGCAGGGGGATGGTGAAGACCAGCAACAGCTTTCAGGGCTGCCACCTTCCGTGTGGGACAAGGAGCCGGACGTGTGCCTTTTCGGAAACAGGCTCTGCCGAGGACGAGAGACTAACCCTGACCCTAACCCGAACCCTAACCCCTAACCCTAACCCTAAGCCCATCCCTAACGAACCTAACCATAACCCTAACCATAAGCCCTTAACACTAACCCTAACCCTAAACCCTAACCCTAACACTAACTGTAACCGTAACCCGGACCCTAACTCATAACCGTAACCCTAACCACCTAACCCTAACACTCACCCTAACACCTAACCCTAACCCCTAACCCTAACACCTAACCCTAATGGACCCTAACCCTAACCCTAACCCCTAACCCTAACCCTAAACCTAATGGCCCTAACCCTAACCCTAACCCTGACCCTAACCCTAACCCTAAGCCTAACCCTAACCCCCTAGCCCTAACCCTAACCCTAACCCCTAAACCTAA
>NW_026060789.1:992500-1002500 GCF_929443795.1 Astur gentilis
CTAATCCTAACCCCTAACCCTAACCCTAACCCCTAACCCTAACCCTAAACCTAATGGCCCTAACCCTAACCCTAACCCTGACCCTAACCCTAACCCTAACCCTAACCCCCTAACCCTAACCCCAACCCTAACCCTAACCCTAACCCTAACCCCTAACTGTAAACCTTTTCTGACAAGTTGCAGGATGTGTGCCGTTTCCAAAACAGGTTCTGCTGAGGACGAGAGCCATGAGATTTTCATCCTCTGGGCAAGCCCGGGCCCCAGATCCTGTTTTGCCTGTGAATAGGCTGCAGGGGGACGGTGAAGACCAGCAACAGCTTTCCGGCCTGCCACCTTCCGTGTGGGACAAGGAGACAGACGTGTGCCTTTTCGGAATCGGGCTCTGCCGAGGACGAGAGCCATGAGATGTTCCTAATCTGGGCAAGCCCGGGTCCCAGATCCTGTTGTGTCTGTGAATAGGCTGCAGGGGGACGGTGAAGACCAGCAACAGCTTTCAGGGCTGCCACCGTCCATGTGAGACAAGAAGCCGGACGAGTGCCTTTTTGGAATCAGGCTCTGCCGAGGACGAGAGCCATGAGATGTTCCTCCTCTGGGCAAGCCCGGGTCCCAGATCCTGTTGTGTCTGTGAATAGGCTGCAGGGGGACGGTGAAGACCAGCAACAGCTTTCAGGGCTGCCACCTTCCATGTGAGACAAGAAGCCGGACGAGTGCCTTTTTGGAATCAGGCTCTGCCGAGGACGAGAGCCATGAGATGTTCCTCCTCTGGGCAAGCCCGGGTCCTGAATCCTGTTGTGCCTGTGAATAGGCTGCAGGGGGACGGTGAAGACCAGCAACAGCTTTCCGGCCTGCCACCTTCCGTGTGGGACAAGGAGCCGGACGTGTGCCTTTTCGGAATCGGGCTCTGCCGAGGACGAGAGCCATGAGATGTTCCTCCTCTGGGCAAGCCCCGGTCCCAGATCCTGTTGTGCCTGTGAATAGGCTGCAGGGGGACGGTGAAGACCAGCAACAGCTTTCAGGGCTGCCACCTTCCATGTGAGACAAGAAGCCGGACGAGTGCCTTTTCGGAATCGGGCTCTGCCGAGGACGAGAGCCATCAGATGTTCCTCCTCTGGGCAAGCCCGGGTCCTGAATCCTGTTGTGCCTGTGAATACGCTGCAGGGGGACGGTGAAGACCAGCAACAGCTTTCAGGGCTGCCACCTTCCGTGTGGGACAAGGAGCCGGACGTGTGCATTTTCAGAAATAGGCCCTGCCGAGGACGAGAGCCATGAGATGTTGCTCCTCTGGGCAAGCCGGGCCCCAGATCTTGTTATGCCTGTGAATAGGCTGCAGGGGGACGTTGAAGACCAGCAACAGCTTTCCGGCCTGCCACCTTCCGTGTGGGACAAGGAGCCGGACGTGTGCCTTTTCGGAAACAGGCCCTTACGAGGACGAGAGACTAACCCTGACCCTAACCCTAACCCTAACCCCTAACCCTAACCCTAAGCCCATCCCTAACGACCCTAAACCTAACCCTAACCCTAAGCCCTTAACACTAACCCTAACCCTAAACCCTAACCCTAACCCTAACTGTAACCCTAACCCGGACCCTATCTCCTAACTCTAAACCTAACCCTAACCCCTAACCCTAACCGTAACCCTAACCACCTAACCCTAACACTCACCCTAACACCTAACCCTAACCCTAATCCTAACCCCTAACCCTAACCCTAACCCTAACCCTAACCCTAATGGACCCTAACCCTAACCCTAACACTAACACCTAAACCTAACCCTAAACCTAACCCCTAACCCTAACCCGAAGCCCATCCCTAACGACCCTAACCCTAACCCTAACCCTAATCCCTTAACACTAACCCTAACCCTAAACCCTAACCCTAACCCTAACTGTAACCCTAACCCGGACCCTATCTCCTAACTCTAACCCTAACCCTAACCCCTAACCCTAACCGTAACCCTAACAACCTAACCCTAACACTCACCCTAACACCTAACCCTAACCCTAATCCTAACCCCTAACCCTAACCCTAACCCTAACCCTAATAGACCCTAACCCTAACCCTAACACTAAGACCTAACCCTAACCCTAACCCTAACCCCTAACACTAACCCTAACGCTAACCCCTAACCCTAACCCTAACCCTAATGGCCCTAACCCTAAACCTAACCCTGACCCTAACCCTAACCCTAATCCTAACCCTAACCCCCTAACCCTAACCCTAACCCTAACCCTAAACCTTAACCCTAATGGCCCTAAACCTAACCCTAACCCTAACCCCTAACCCTAACCTAAACCTAACCCTAAACCTAACCCTAACCCTAACCCTAACCCTAACCCTAACCCTAACCCCTAACCCTAACCCTAACCCTAATGGCCCTAACCCTAACCCTAACCCCTAACCCTAACCCTAACCCTAATGGACCCTAACCCTAACCCTAACCCTAACCCCTAACCCTAACCCTAACCGCTAACCCTAACCCTAATGGCCCTAACCCTAACCCTGACCCTAACCCTAACCCTAACCCTAACCCCCTAACCCTAACCCCAACCGTAACCCTAACCCTAACCCTAACCTCTAACTCTAAACCTTTTCTGACAAGTTGCAGGATGTGTGCCGTTTCCGAAACAGGTTCTGCTGAGGACGAGAGCCATGAGATTTTCCTCCTCTGGGCAAGCCCGTATCCCAGATCCTCTTGTGCCTGTGAATAGGCTGCAGGGGGACGGTGAAGACCAGCAACAGCTTTCAGGTCTGCCACCTTCCGTGTGGGACAAGGAGCGGGACGTGTGCCTTTTCGGGAAGAGGCTCTGCCGAGGACAAGAGCCATGAGATGTTCCTCCTCTGGGCAAGCCCGGGTCCTGAATCCTGTTGTGCCTGTGAATAGGCTGCAGGGGGACGTTGAAGACCAGCAACAGCTTTCCGGCCTGCCACCTTCCGTGTGGGACAAGGAGCCGGACGTGTGCCTTTTCGGAAACAGGCCCTTACGAGGACGAGAGACTAACCCTGACACTAACCCTAACCCTAACCCCTAACCCTAACCCTAAGCCCATCCCTAACGACCCTAAACCTAACCCTAACCCTAAGCCCTTAACACTAACCCTAACCCTAAACCCTAACCCTAACCCTAACTGTAACCCTAACCCGGACCCTATCTCCTAACTCTAACCCTAACCCTAACCCCTAACCCTAACCGTAACCCTAACCACCTAACCCTAACACTCACCCTAACACCTAACCCTAACCCTAATCCTAACCCCTAACCCTAACCCTAACCCTAACCCTAACCCTAATGGACCCTAACCCTAACCCTAACACTAACACTTAAACCTAACCCTAAACCTAACCCCTAACCCTAACCCGAAGCCCATCCCTAACGACCCTAACCCTAACCCTAACCCTAATCCCTTAACACTAACCCTAACCCTAAACCCTAACCCTAACCCTAACTGTAACCCTAACCCGGACCCTATCTCCTAACTCTAACCCTAACCCTAACCCCTAAACCTAACCGTAACCCTAACAACCTAACCCTAACACTCACCCTAACACCTAACCCTAACCCTAATCCTAACCCCTAACCCTAACCCTAACCCTAACCCTAATAGACCCTAACCCTAACCCTAACACTAAGACCTAACCCTAACCCTAACCCTAACCCCTAACACTAACCCTAACGCTAACCCCTAACCCTAACCCTAACCCTAATGGCCCTAACCCTAAACCTAACCCTGACCCTAACCCTAACCCTAATCCTAACCCTAACCCCCTAACCCTAACCCTAACCCTAACCCTAAACCTTAACCCTAATGGCCCTAAACCTAACCCTAACCCTAACCCCTAACCCTAACCTAAACCTAACCCTAAACCTAACCCTAACCCTAACCCTAACCCTAGCCCTAACCCCAACCCTAACCCTAACCCTAACCCTAACCCCTAACTGTAAACCTTTTCTGACAAGTTGCAGGATGTGTGCCGTTTCCGAAACAGGTTCTGCTGAGGACGAGAGCCATGAGATTTTCCTCCTCTGGGCAAGCCCGGGTCCCAGATCCTGTTGTGCCTGTGAATAGGCTGCAGGGGGACGGTGAAGACCAGCAACATCTTTCCGGGCTGCCACCTTCCGTGTGGGACAAGGAGCCGGACGTGTGCCTTTCCAGAATCAGGCTCTGCCGAGGACGAGAGCCATGAGATGTTCCTCCTCTGGGCAAGCCCCGGTCCCAGATCCTGTTGTGCCTGTGAATAGGCTGCAGGGGGACGGTGAAGACCAGCAACATCTTTCAGGGCTGCGAACTTCCGTGTGGGACAAGTAGCCGGACGTGTGCCTTTTCGGAAACAGGCCCTGCCGAGGACGAGAGCCATGAGATGTTCCTCCTCTGGGCAAGCCCGGGTCCCAGATCCTGTTGTGCCTGTGAATAGGCTGCAGGGGGACGGTGAAGACCAGCAACATCTTTCCGGGCTGCCACATTCCGTGTGGGACAAGGAGCCGGACGTGTGCCTTTTCGGAATCGGGCTCTGCCGAGGACGAGAGCCATGAGATGTTCCTCCTCTGGGCAAGCCCGGGTCCTGAATCCTGTTGTGCCTGTGAATAGGCTGCAGGGGGATGGTGAAGACCAGCAACATCTTTCCGGGCTGCCACCTTCCGTGTGGGACAAGGAGCCGGACGTGTGCCTTTTCAGAAACGGGCTCTGCCGAGGAAGAGAGCCATGAGATGTTCCTCCTCTGGGCATGCCCGGGTCCTGAATCCTATTGTGCCTGTGAATAGGCTGCAGGGGGACGGTGAAGACCAGCAACAGCTTTCAGGTCTGCCACCTTCCGTGTGGGACAAGGAGCCGGACGTGTGCCTTTTCGGGAAGAGGCTCTGCCGAGGACAAGAGCCATGAGATGCTCCTCCTCTGGGCAAGCCCGCGTCCCAGATCCTGTCGTACCTGTGAATAGGCTGCAGGGGGACGGTGAAGACCAGCAACATCTTTCAGGGCTGCCACCTTCCTTGTGGGACAAGGAGCCGGACGTGTGCCTTTTCGGAAACAGGCTCTGCCGAGGACGAGAGCCATGACATGTTCCTCCTCTGGGCAAGCCCGGGTCCCAGATCCTGCTGTGCCTGTGAATAGGCTGCAGGGGGACGGTGAAGACCAGCAACATCTTTCCGGCCTGCCACATTCCGTGTGGGACAAGGAGCCGGACGTGTGCCTTTCCGGAATCGGGCTCTGCCGAGGACGAGAGCCATGAGATGTTCCTCCTCTGGGCAAGCCCGGGTCCTGAATCCTGTTGTACCTGTGAATAGGCTGCAGGGGGACGGTGAAGACCAGCAACAGCTTTCAGGGCTGCCACCTTCCGTGTGGGACAAGGAGCCGGACGTGTGCCTTTTCGGAAACAGGCTCTGCCGAGGACGAGAGACTAACCCTGACCCTAACCCTAACCCTAACCCCTAACCCTAACCCTAAGCCCATCCCTAACAACCCTAAACCTAACCCTAACCCTAAGCCCTTAACACTAACCCTAACCCTAAACCCTAAACCTAACCCTAACTGTAACCCTAACCCGGAACCTAACTCCTAACTCTAACCCTAAACCTAACCCCTAACCCTAACCGTAACCCTAACCAACTAACCCTAACCCCTAACCCTAACCCTAACCCTAATGGCCCTAACCCTAACCCTAACCCCTAACCCTAACCCTAACCCTAATGGACCCTAACCCTAACCCTAACCCTAACCCCTAACCCTAACCCTAATCCTAACCCCTAACCGTAACCCTAACCCCTAACCCTAACCCTAAACCTAATGGCCCTAACCCTAACCCTAACCCTGACCCTAACCCTAACCCTAACCCTAACCCCCTAACCCTAACCCCAACCCTAACCCTAACCCTAACCCTAACCCCTAACTGTAAACCTTTTCTGACAAGTTGCAGGATGTGTGCCGTTTCTGAAACAGGTTCTGCTGAGGACGAGAGCCATGAGATTTTCCTCCTCTGGGCAAGCCCGGGCCCCAGATCCTGTTTTGCCTGTGAATAGGCTGCAGGGGGACGGTGAAGACCAGCAACAGCTTTCCGGCCTGCCACCTTCCGTGTGGGACAAGGAGACAGACGTGTGCCTTTTCGGAATCGGGCTCTGCCGAGGACGAGAGACATGAGATGTTCCTAATCTGGGCAAGCCCGGGTCCCAGATCCTGTTGTGTCTGTGAATAGGCTGCAGGGGGACGGTGAAGACCAGCAAGATCTTTCCGGGCTGCCACCTTCCGTGTGGGACAAGGAGCCGGACGTGTGCCTTTTCGGAATCGGGCTCTGCCGAGGACGAGAGCCATGAGATATTCCTCCTCTGGGCAAGCCCCGGTCCCAGATCCTGTTGTGCCTGTGAATAGGCTGCAGGGGGACGGTGAAGATCAGCAACAGCTTTCAGGGCTGCCACCTTCCATGTGAGACAAGAAGCCGGACGAGTGCCTTTTTGGAATCAGGCTCTGCCGAGGACGAGAGCCATCAGATGTTCCTCCTCTGGGCAAGCCCGGGTCCTGAATCCTGTTGTGCCTGTGAATACGCTGCAGGGGGACGGTGAAGACCAGCAACAGCTTTCAGGGCTGCCACCTTCCGTGTGGGACAAGGAGCCGGACGTGTGCATTTTCAGAAATAGGCCCTGCCGAGGACGAGAGCCATGAGATGTTCCTCCTCTGGGCAAGCCCGGGCCCCAGATCTTGTTATGCCTGTGAATAGGCTGCAGGGGGACGTTGAAGACCAGCAACAGCTTTCAGGGCTGCCACCTTCCGTGTGGGACAAGGAGCCGGACGTGTGCCTTTTCGGAAACAGGCTCTGCCGAGGACGAGAGACTAACCCTGACCCTAACCCTAACCCTAACCCCTAACCCTAACCCTAAGCCCATCCCTAACAACCCTAAACCTAACCCTAACCCTAAGCCCTTAACACTAACCCTAACCCTAAACCCTAAACCTAACCCTAACTGTAACCCTAACCCGGACCCTATCTCCTAACTCTAACCCTAACCCTAACCCCTAACCCTAACCGTAACCCTAACAACCTAACCCTAACACTCACCCTAACACCTAACCCTAACCCTAATCCTAACCCCTAACCCTAACCCTAACCCTAACCCTAATAGACCCTAACCCTAACCCTAACACTAAGACCTAACCCTAACCCTAACCCTAACCCCTAACACTAACCCTAACGCTAACCCCTAACCCTAACCCTAACCCTAATGGCCCTAACCCTAAACCTAACCCTGACCCTAACCCTAACCCTAATCCTAACCCTAACCCCCTAACCCTAACCCTAACCCTAACCCTAAACCCTAACCCTAATGGCCCTAACCCTAACCCTAACCCTAACCCCTAACCCTAACCTAAACCTAACCCTAAACCTAACCCTAACCCTAACCCTAGCCCTAGCCCTAACCCCAACCCTAACCCTAACCCTAACCCTAACCCCTAACTGTAAACCTTTTCTGACAAGTTGCAGGATGTGTGCCGTTTCCGAAACAGGTTCTGCTGAGGACGAGAGCCATGAGATGTTCCTCCTCTGGGCAAGCCCCGGTCCCAGATCCTGTTGTGCCTGTGAATAGGCTGCAGGGGGACGGTGAAGACCAGCAACATCTTTCCGGCCTGCGAACTTCCGTGTGGGACAAGTAGCCGGACGTGTGCCTTTCCAGAATCAGACTCTGCCGAGGACGAGAGCCATGAGATGTTCCTCCTCTGGGCAAGCCCGGGTCCTGAATACTGTTGTACCCGTGAATAGGCTGCAGGGGGACGGTGAAGACCAGCAACAGCTTTCAGGGCTGCCACCTTCCGTGTGGGACAAGGAGCCGGACGTGTGCCTTTTCGGAAAGAGGCCATGCCGAGGACGAGAGCCATGAGATGTTCCTCCTCTGGGCAAGCCCGGGCCCTGAATCCTGTTGTGCCTGTGAATAGGCTGCAGGGGGACGGTGAAGACCAGCAACAGCTTTCCGGCCTGCCACCTTCCGTGTGGCACAAGGAGCCGGACGTGTGCCTTTTCGGAAACAGGCCCTGCCAGGACGAGAGCCATGAGATGTTCCTCCTCTGGGCAAGCCCGGGTCCCAGATCCTGTTGTGCCTGTGAATAGGCTGCAGGGGGACGGTGAAGACCAGCAACATCTTTCCGGGCTGCCACATTCCGTGTGGGACAAGGAGCCAGACGTGTGCCTTTTCGGAATCGGGCTCTGCCGAGGACGAGAGCCATGAGATGTTCCTCCTCTGGGCAAGCCCGGGTCCTGAATCCTGTTGTGCCTGTGAATAGGCTGCAGGGGGATGGTGAAGACCAGCAACATCTTTCCGGGCTGCCACCTTCCGTGTGGGACAAGGAGCCGGACGTGTGCCTTTTCAGAATCGGGCTCTGCCGAGGAAGAGAGCCATGAGATGTTCCTCCTCTGGGCATGCCCGGGTCCTGAATCCTATTGTGCCTGTGAATAGGCTGCAGGGGGACGGTGAAGACCAGCAACAGCTTTCAGGTCTGCCACCTTCTGTGTGGGACAAGGAGCCGAACGTGTGCCTTTTCGGAATCAGGCTCTGCCGAGGACGAGAGGCATGAGATGTTCCTCCTCTGGGCAAGCCCGGGTCCCAGATGCTGTCATACCTGTCAATAGGCTGCAGGGGGACGGTGAAGACCAGCAACAGCTTTCAGGGCTGCCACCTTCCTTGTGGGACAAGGAGCCGGACGTGTGCATTTTCGGAATCGGGCCCTGCCGAGGACGAGAGCCATGAGATGTTCCTCCTATGGGCAAGCCCCGGTCCCAGATCCTGTTGTGCCTGTGAATAGGCTGCAGGGGGACGGTGAAGACCAGCAACAGCTTTCAGGGCTGCCACCTTCCGTGTGGGACAAGGAGCCGGACGTGTGCCTTTTCGGAAACAGGCTCTGCCGAGGACGAGAGACTAACCCTGACCCTAACCCTAACCCTAACCCCTAACCCTAACCCTAAGCCCATCCCTAACGACCCTAACCCTAACCCTAACCCTAAGCCCTTAACACTAACCCTAACCCTAAACCCTAACCCTAACCCTATCTGTAACCCTATCCCGGACCCTATCTCCTAACTCTAAACCTAACCCTAACCCCTAACCCTAACCGTAACCCTAACAACCTAACCCTAACACTCACCCTAACACCTAACCCTAACCCTAACCCTAACCCTAACACTAACCCTAACGCTAACCCCTAACCCTAACCCCTAACTGTAAACCTTTTCTGACAAGTTGCAGGATGTGTGCCGTTTCCGAAACAGGTTCTGCTGAGGACGAGAGCCATGAGATGTTCCTCCTCTGGGCAAGCCCCGGTCCCAGATCCTGTTGTGCCTGTGAATAGGCTGCAGGGGGACGGTGAAGACCAGCAACAGCTTTCAGGGCTGCCACCTTCCGTGTGGGACAAGGAGCCGGACGTGTGCCTTTTAGGAAAGAGGCCATGCCGAGGACGAGAGCCATGAGATGTTCCTCCTCTGGGCAAGCCCGGGTCCCAGATCCTGTTGTGCCTGTGAATAGGCTGCAGGGGGACGGTGAAGACCAGCAACAGCTTTCCGGGCTGCCACCTTCCGTGTGGGACAAGGAGCCGGACGTGTGACTTTTCAGAAATAGGCTCTGTCGAGGACGAGAGCCATGAGATGTTCCTCCTCTGGGCAAGCCCGGGCCCCAGATCCTGTTTTGCCTGTGAATAGGCTGCAGGGGGACGGTGAAGACCAGCAACATCTTTCCGGGCTGCCACATTCCGTGTGGGACAAGGAGCCAGACGTGTGCCTTTTCGGAATCGGGCTCTGCCGAGGACGAGAGCCATGAGATGTTCCTCCTCTGGGCAAGCCCGGGTCCTGAATCCTGTTGTGCCTGTGAATAGGCTGCAGGGGGATGGTGAAGACCAGCAACATCTTTCCGGGCTGCCACCTTCCGTGTGGGACAAGGAGCCGGACGTGTGCCTTTTCAGAATCGGGCTCTGCCGAGGAAGAGAGCCATGAGATGTTCCTCCTCTGGGCATGCCCGGGTCCTGAATCCTATTGTGCC
>NW_026060789.1:1017500-1020000 GCF_929443795.1 Astur gentilis
CCTGTGAATAGGCTGCAGGGGGACGGTGAAGACCAGCAACATCTTTCCGGCCTGCGAACTTCCGTGTGGGACAAGTAGCCGGACGTGTGCCTTTCCAGAATCAGACTCTGCCGAGGACGAGAGCCATGAGATGTTCCTCCTCTGGGCAAGCCCGGGTCCTGAATCCTGTTGTACCTGTGAATAGGCTGCAGGGGGACGGTGAAGACCAGCAACAGCTTTCAGGGCTGCCACCTTCCGTGTGGGACAAGGAGCCGGACGTGTGCCTTTTCGGAAAGAGGCCATGCCGAGGACGAGAGCCATGAGATGTTCCTCCTCTGGGCAAGCCCGGGTCCTGAATCCTGTTGTGCCTGTGAATAGGCTGCAGGGGGACGGTGAAGACCAGCAACAGCTTTCCGGCCTGCCACCTTCCGTGTGGGACAAGGAGACAGACGTGTGCCTTTTCGGAATCGGGCTCTGCCGAGGACGAGAGCCATGAGATGTTCCTAATCTGGGCAAGCCCGGGTCCCAGATCCTGTTGTGCCTGTGAATAGGCTGCAGGGGGACGGTGAAGACCAGCAACAGCTTTCAGGGCTGCCACCTTCCATGTGAGACAAGAAGCCGGACGAGTGCCTTTTTGGAATCAGACTCTGCCGAGGACGAGAGCCATGAGATGTTCCTCCTCTGGGCAAGCCCGGGTCCTGAATCCTGTTGTGCCTGTGAATAGGCTGCAGGGGGACGGTGAAGACCAGCAACATCTTTCCGGGCTGCCACCTTCCGTGTGGGACAAGGAGCCGGACGTGTGCCTTTTCGGAATCGGGCTCTGCCGAGGACGAGAGCCATGAGATGTTCCTCCTCTGGGCAAGCCCCGGTCCCAGATCCTGTTGTGCCTGTGAATAGGCTGCAGGGGGACGGTGAAGACCAGCAACAGCTTTCAGGGCTGCCACCTTCCATGTGAGACAAGAAGCCGGACGAGTGCCTTTTTGGAATCAGGCTCTGCCGAGGAGGAGAGCCATCAGATGTTCCTCCTCTGGGCAAGCCCGGGTCCTGAATCCTGCTGTGCCTGTGAATAGGCTGCAGGGGGACGGTGAAGACCAGCAACAGCTTTCAGGGCTGCCACCTTCCGTGTGGGACAAGGAGCCGGACGTGTGCATTTTCAGAAATAGGCCCTGCCGAGGAAGAGAGCCATGAGATGTTCCTCCTCTGGGCAAGACCGGGGCCCAGATCTTGTTATGCCTGTGAATAGGCTGCAGGGGGACGTTGAAGACCAGCAACAGCTTTCCGGCCTGCCACCTTCCGTGTGGGACAAGGAGCCGGACGTGTGCCTTTTCGGAAACAGGCCCTGACGAGGACGAGAGACTAACCCTGACCCTAACCCTAACCCTAACCCCTAACCCTAACCCTAACCCCATCCCTAACGACCCTAAACCTAACCCTAACCCTAAGCCCTTAACACTAACCCTAACCCTAAACCCTAACCCTAACCCTAACTGTAACCCTAACCCGGACCCTATCTCCTAACTCTAAATCTAACCCTAACCCCTAACCCTAACCGTAACCCTAACCACCTAACCCTAACACTCACCCTAACACCTAACCCTAACCCTAATCCTAACCCCTAACCCTAACCCTAACCCTAACCCTAACCCTAATGGACCCTAACCCTAACCCTAACACTAACACCTAAACCTAACCCTAAACCTAACCCCTAACCCTAACCCGAAGCCCATCCCTAACGACCCTAACACTAACCCTAACCCTAATCCCTTAACACTAACCCTAACCCTAAACCCTAACCCTAACCCTAACTGTAACCCTAACCCGGACCCTATCTCCTAACTCTAACCCTAACCCTAACCCCTAACCCTAACCGTAACCCTAACAACCTAACCCTAACACTCACCCTAACACCTAACCCTAACCCTAATCCTAACCCCTAACCCTAACCTAAACCTAACCCTAAACCTAACCCTAACCCTAACCCTAACCCTAGCCCTAACCCCAACCCTAACCCTAACCCTAACCCTAACCCCTAACTGTAAACCTTTTCTGACAAGTTGCAGGATGTGTGCCGTTTCCGAAACAGGTTCTGCTGAGGACGAGAGCCATGAGATTTTCCTCCTCTGGGCAAGCACGGGTCCCAGATCCTGTTGTGCCTGTGAATAGGCTGCAGGGGGACGGTGAAGACCAGCAACATCTTTCCGGGCTGCCACCTTCCGTGTGGGACACGGAGCCGGACGTGTGCCTTTCCAGAATCAGGCTCTGCCGAGGACGAGAGCCATGAGATGTTCCTCCTCTGGGCAAGCCCCGGTCCCAGATCCTGTTGTGCCTGTGAATAGGCTGCAGGGGGACGGTGAAGACCAGCAACATCTTTCCGGCCTGCGAACTTCCGTGTGGGACAAGTAGCCGGACGTGTGCCTTTCCAGAATCAGACTCTGCCGAGGACGAGAGCCATGAGATGTTCCTCCTCTGGGCAAGCCCGGGTCCTGAATCCTGTTGTACCTGTGAATAGGCTGCAGGGGGA
>NW_026060789.1:1025000-1068000 GCF_929443795.1 Astur gentilis
GATCTTGTTATGCCTGTGAATAGGCTGCAGGGGGACGTTGAAGACCAGCAACAGCTTTCCGGCCTGCCACCTTCCGTGTGGGACAAGGAGCCGGACGTGTGCCTTTTCGGAAACAGGCCCTGACGAGGACGAGAGACTAACCCTGACCCTAACCCTAACCCTAACCCCTAACCCTAACCCTAAGCCCATCCCTAACGACCCTAAACCTAACCCTAACCCTAAGCCCTTAACACTAACCCTAACCCTAAACCCTAAACCTAACACTAACTGTAACCCTAACCCGGACCCTATCTCCTAACTCTAAATCTAACCCTAACCCCTAACCCTAACCGTAACCCTAACCACCTAACCCTAACACTCACCCTAACACCTAACCCTAACCCTAATCCTAACCCCTATCCCTAACCCTAACCCTAACCCTAAACCTAACCCTAACCCTAACCCTAACCCTAGCCATAACCCCAACCCTAACCCTAACCCTAACCCTAACCCCTAACTGTAAACCTTTTCTGACAAGTTGCAGGATGTGTGCCGTTTCCGAAACAGGTTCTGCTGAGGACGAGAGCCATGAGATTTTCCTCCTCTGGGCAAGCACGGGTCCCAGATCCTGTTGTGCCTGTGAATAGGCTGCAGGGGGACGGTGAAGACCAGCAACATCTTTCCGGGCTGCCACCTTCCGTGTGGGACACGGAGCCGGACGTGTGCCTTTCCAGAATCAGGCTCTGCCGAGGACGAGAGCCATGAGATGTTCCTCCTCTGGGCAAGCCCCGGTCCCAGATCCTGTTGTGCCTGTGAATAGGCTGCAGGGGGACGGTGAAGACCAGCAACATCTTTCCGGCCTGCGAACTTCCGTGTGGGACAAGTAGCCGGACGTGTGCCTTTCCAGAATCAGACTCTGCCGAGGACGAGAGCCATGAGATGTTCCTCCTCTGGGCAAGCCCGGGTCCTGAATCCTGTTGTACCTGTGAATAGGCTGCAGGGGGACGGTGAAGACCAGCAACAGCTTTCAGGGCTGCCACCTTCCGTGTGGGACAAGGAGCCGGACGTGTGCCTTTTCGGAAAGAGGCCATGCCGAGGACGAGAGCCATGAGATGTTCCTCCTCTGGGCAAGCCCGGGTCCTGAATCCTGTTGTGCCTGTGAATAGGCTGCAGGGGGACGGTGAAGACCAGCAACAGCTTTCCGGCCTGCCACCTTCCGTGTGGGACAAGGAGCCGGACGTGTGCCTTTTCGGAAACAGGCCCTGCCGAGGACGAGAGCCATGAGATGTTCCTCCTCTGGGCAAGCCCGGGTCCCAGATCCTGTTGTGCCTGTGAATAGGCTGCAGGGGGACGGTGAAGACCAGCAACAGCTTTCAGGGCTGCCACATTCCGTGTGGGACAAGGAGCCAGACGTGTGCCTTTTCGGAATCGGGCTCTGCCGAGGACGAGAGCCATGAGATGTTCCTCCTCTGGGCAAGCCCGGGTCCTGAATCCTGTTGTGCCTGTGAATAGGCTGCAGGGGGATGGTGAAGACCAGCAACATCTTTCCGGGCTGCCACCTTCCGTGTGGGACACGGAGCCGGACGTGTGCCTTTTCAGAATCGGGCTCTGCCGAGGAAGAGAGCCATGAGATGTTCCTCCTCTGGGCATGCCCGGGTCCTGAATCCTATTGTGCCTGTGAATAGGCTGCAGGGGGACGTTGAAGACCAGCAACAGCTTTCAGGTCTGCCACCTTCTGTGTGGGACAAGGAGCCGAACGTGTGCCTTTCCGGAATCAGGCTCTGCCGAGGACGAGAGGCATGAGATGTTCCTCCTCTGGGCAAGCCCGGGTCCCAGATCCTGTTGTACCTGTGAATAGGCTGCAGGGGGACGGTGAAGACCAGCAACAGCTTTCAGGGCTGCCACCTTCCTTGTTGGACAAGGAGCCGGACGTGTGCCTTTTCGGAATCGGGCCCTGCCGAGGACGAGAGCCATGAGATGTTCCTCCTATGGGCAAGCCCCGGTCCCAGATCCTGTTGTGCCTGTGAATAGGCTGCAGGGGGACAGTGAAGACCAGCAACAGCTTTCAGGGCTGCCACCTTCCGTGTGGGACAAGGAGCCGGACGTGTGCTTTTTCGGGAAGAGGCTCTGCCGAGGACGAGAGCCTAACCCTGACCCTAACCCTAACCCTAACCCCTAACCCTAACCCTAAGCCCATCCCTAACGACCCTAACCCTAACCCTAACCCTAAGCCCTTAACACTAACCCTAACCCTAAACCCTAACCCTAACCCTAACTGTAACCCTATCCCGGACCCTATCTCCTAACTCTAACCCTAACCCTAACCCCTAACCCTAACCGTAACCCTAACCACCTAACCCTAACACTCACCCTAACACCTAACCCTAACACTAATCCTAACCCCTAACCCTAACCCTAACCCTAACCCTAATGGACCCTAACCCTAACCCTAACACTAAGACCTAATCCTACCCCTAACCCTAACACCTAACACTAACCCTAACGCTAACCCCTAACCCTAACCCTAACCCTAATGGCCCTAACCCTAAACCTAACCCTGACCCTGACCCTAACCCTAACCCTAACCCTAACCCCCTAACCCTAACCCTAACCCTAACCCTAAACCCTAACCCTAATGGCCCTAACGCTAACCCTAACCCTTACCCCTAACCCTAACCTAAACCTAACCCTAAACCTAACCCTAACCCTAACCCTAACCCTAGCCCTAACCCTAACCCTAACCCTAACCCTAACCCTAACCCCTAACTGTAAACCTTTTCTGAAAAGTTGCAGGATGTGTGCCGTTTCCGAAACAGGTTCTGCTGAGGACGAGAGCCATGAGATGTTCCTCCTCTGGGCAAGCACGGGTCCCAGATCCTGTTGTGCCTGTGAATAGGCTGCAGGGGGACGGTGAAGACCAGCAACATCTTTCCGGGCTGCCACCTTCCGTGTGGGACACGGAGCCGGACGTGTGCCTTTCCAGAATCAGGCTCTGCCGAGGACGAGAGCCATGAGATGTTCCTCCTCTGGGCAAGCCCCGGTCCCAGATCCTGTTGTGCCTGTGAATAGGCTGCAGGGGGACGGTGAAGACCAGCAACATCTTTCCGGCCTGCGAACTTCCGTGTGGGACAAGTAGCCGGACGTGTGCCTTTCCAGAATCAGACTCTGCCGAGGACGAGAGCCATGAGATGTTCCTCCTCTGGGCAAGCCCGGGTCCTGAATCCTGTTGTACCTGTGAATAGGCTGCAGGGGGACGGTGAAGACCAGCAACAGCTTTCAGGGCTGCCACCTCCGTGTGGGACAAGGAGCCGGACGTGTGCCTTTTCGGAAAGAGGCCATGCCGAGGACGAGAGCCATGAGATGTTCCTCCTCTGGGCAAGCCCGGGTCCTGAATCCTGTTGTGCCTGTGAATAGGCTGCAGGGGGACGGTGAAGACCAGCAACAGCTTTCCGGCCTGCCACCTTCCGTGTGGGACAAGGAGCCGGACGTGTGCCTTTTCGGAAACAGGCCCGGCCGAGGACGAGAGCCATGAGATGTTCCTCCTCTGGGCAAGCCCGGGTCCCAGATCCTGTTGTGCCTGTGAATAGGCTGCAGGGGGACGGTGAAGACCAGCAACAGCTTTCAGGGCTGCCACATTCCGTGTGGGACAAGGAGCCAGACGTGTGCCTTTTCGGAATCGGGCTCTGCCGAGGACGAGAGCCATGAGATGTTCCTCCTCTGGGCAAGCCCGGGTCCTGAATCCTGTTGTGCCTGTGAATAGGCTGCAGGGGGACGGTGAAGACCAGCAACATCTTTCCGGGCTGCCACCTTCCGTGTGGGACAAGGAGCCGGACGTGTGCCTTTTCAGAATCGGGCTCTGCCGAGGAAGAGAGCCATGAGATGTTCCTCCTCTGGGCATGCCCGGGTCCTGAATCCTATTGTGCCTGTGAATAGGCTGCAGGGGGACGGTGAAGACCAGCAACAGCTTTCAGGTCTGCCACCTTCTGTGTGGGACAAGGAGCCGAACGTGTGCCTTTCCGGAATCAGGCTCTGCCGAGGACGAGAGGCATGAGATGTTCCTCCTCTGGGCAAGCCCGGGTCCCAGATCCTGTCATACCTGTCAATAGGCTGCAGGGGGACGGTGAAGACCAGCAACAGCTTTCAGGGCTGCCACCTTCCTTGTGGGACAAGGAGCCGGACGTGTGCCGTTTCGGAATCGGGCTCTGCCGAGGACGAGAGCCATGAGATGTTCCTCCTATGGGCAAGCCCCGGTCCCAGATCCTGTTGTGCCTGTGAATAGGCTGCAGGGGGACGGTGAAGACCAGCAACAGCTTTCAGGGCTGCCACCTTCCGTGTGGGACAAGGATCCGAACGTGTGCCTTTCCGGAATCAGGCTCTGCTGAGGACGAGAGCCATGAGATGTTCCTCCTCTGGGCAAGCCCCGGTCCCAGATCCTGTTGTGCCTGTGAATAGGCTGCAGGGGGACGGTGAAGACCAGCAACATCTTTCCGGGCTGCCACCTTCCGTGTGGGACACGGAGCCGGACGTGTGCCTTTCCAGAATCAGGCTCTGCCGAGGACGAGAGCCATGAGATGTTCCTCCTCTGGGCAAGCCCCGGTCCCAGATCCTGTTGTGCCTGTGAATAGGCTGCAGGGGGACGGTGAAGACCAGCAACATCTTTCCGGCCTGCGAACTTCCGTGTGGGACAAGTAGCCGGACGTGTGCCTTTCCAGAATCAGACTCTGCCGAGGACGAGAGCCATGAGATGTTCCTCCTCTGGGCAAGCCCGGGTCCTGAATCCTGTAGTACCTGTGAATAGGCTGCAGGGGGACGGTGAAGACCAGCAACAGCTTTCAGGGCTGCCACCTTCCGTGTGGGACAAGGAGCCGGACGTGTGCCTTTTCGGAAAGAGGCCATGCAGAGGACGAGAGCCATGAGATGTTCCTCCTCTGGGCAAGCCCGGGTCCTGAATCCTGTTGTGCCTGTGAATAGGCTGCAGGGGGACGGTGAAGACCAGCAACAGCTTTCCGGCCTGCCACCTTCCGTGTGGGACAAGGAGCCGGACGTGTGCCTTTTCGGAAACAGGCCCTGCCGAGGACGAGAGCCATGAGATGTTCCTCCTCTGGGCAAGCCCGGGTCCCAGATCCTGTTGTGCCTGTGAATAGGCTGCAGGGGGACGGTGAAGACCAGCAACAGCTTTCAGGGCTGCCACATTCCGTGTGGGACAAGGAGCCTGACGTGTGCCTTTTCGGAATCGGGCTCTGCCGAGGACGAGAGCCATGAGATGTTCCTCCTCTGGGCAAGCCCGGGTCCTGAATCCTGTTGTGCCTGTGAATAGGCTGCAGGGGGATGGTGAAGACCAGCAACATCTTTCCGGGCTGCCACCTTCCGTGTGGGACACGGAGCCGGACGTGTGCCTTTTCAGAATCGGGCTCTGCCGAGGAAGAGAGCCATGAGATGTTCCTCCTCTGGGCATGCCCGGGTCCTGAATCCTATTGTGCCTGTGAATAGGCTGCAGGGGGACGTTGAAGACCAGCAACAGCTTTCAGGTCTGCCACCTTCTGTGTGGGACAAGGAGCCGAACGTGTGCCTTTCCGGAATCAGGCTCTGCCGAGGACGAGAGGCATGAGATGTTCCTCCTCTGGGCAAGCCCGGGTCCCAGATCCTGTTGTACCTGTGAATAGGCTGCAGGGGGACGGTGAAGACCAGCAACAGCTTTCAGGGCTGCCACCTTCCTTGTTGGACAAGGAGCCGGACGTGTGCCTTTTCGGAATCGGGCCCTGCCGAGGACGAGAGCCATGAGATGTTCCTCCTATGGGCAAGCCCCGGTCCCAGATCCTGTTGTGCCTGTGAATAGGCTGCAGGGGGACAGTGAAGACCAGCAACAGCTTTCAGGTCTGCCACCTTCCGTGTGGGACAAGGAGCCGGACGTGTGCTTTTTCGGGAAGAGGCTCTGCCGAGGACGAGAGACTAACCCTGACCCTAACCCTAACCCTAACCCCTAACCCTAACCCTAAGCCCATCCCTAACGACCCTAACCCTAACCCTAACCCTAAGCCCTTAACACTAACCCTAACCCTAAACCCTAACCCTAACCCTAACTGTAACCCTATCCCGGACCCTATCTCCTAACTCTAACCCTAACCCTAACCCCTAACCCTAACCGTAACCCTAACCACCTAACCCTAACACTCACCCTAACACCTAACCCTAACACTAATCCTAACCCCTAACCCTAACCCTAACCCTAACCCTAATGGACCCTAACCCTAACCCTAACACTAAGACCTAATCCTACCCCTAACCCTAACACCTAACACTAACCCTAACGCTAACCCCTAACCCTAACCCTAACCCTAATGGCCCTAACCCTAAACCTAACCCTGACCCTAACCCTAACCCTAACCCTAACCCTAACCCCCTAACCCTAACCCTAACCCTAACCCTAAACCCTAACCCTAATGGCCCTAACGCTAACCCTAACCCTTACCCCTAACCCTAACCTAAACCTAACCCTAAACCTAACCCTAACCCTAACCCTAACCCTAACCCTAACCCTAACCCTAACCCTAACCCTAACCCTAACCCCTAACTGTAAACCTTTTCTGAAAAGTTGCAGGATGTGTGCCGTTTCCGAAACAGGTTCTGCTGAGGACGAGAGCCATGAGATTTTCCTCCTCTGGGCAAGCACGGGTCCCAGATCCTGTTGTGCCTGTGAATAGGCTGCAGGGGGACGGTGAAGACCAGCAACATCTTTCCGGGCTGCCACCTTCCGTGTGGGACACGGAGCCGGACGTGTGCCTTTCCAGAATCAGGCTCTGCCGAGGACGAGAGCCATGAGATGTTCCTCCTCTGGGCAAGCCCCGGTCCCAGATCCTGTTGTGCCTGTGAATAGGCTGCAGGGGGACGGTGAAGACCAGCAACATCTTTCCGGCCTGCGAACTTCCGTGTGGGACAAGTAGCCGGACGTGTGCCTTTCCAGAATCAGACTCTGCCGAGGACGAGAGCCATGAGATGTTCCTCCTCTGGGCAAGCCCGGGTCCTGAATCCTGTTGTACCTGTGAATAGGCTGCAGGGGGACGGTGAAGACCAGCAACAGCTTTCAGGGCTGCCACCTCCGTGTGGGACAAGGAGCCGGACGTGTGCCTTTTCGGAAAGAGGCCATGCCGAGGACGAGAGCCATGAGATGTTCCTCCTCTGGGCAAGCCCGGGTCCTGAATCCTGTTGTGCCTGTGAATAGGCTGCAGGGGGACGGTGAAGACCAGCAACAGCTTTCCGGCCTGCCACCTTCCGTGTGGGACAAGGAGCCGGACGTGTGCCTTTTCGGAAACAGGCCCGGCCGAGGACGAGAGCCATGAGATGTTCCTCCTCTGGGCAAGCCCGGGTCCCAGATCCTGTTGTGCCTGTGAATAGGCTGCAGGGGGACGGTGAAGACCAGCAACAGCTTTCCGGGCTGCCACATTCCGTGTGGGACAAGGAGCCAGACGTGTGCCTTTTCGGAATCGGGCTCTGCCGAGGACGAGAGCCATGAGATGTTCCTCCTCTGGGCAAGCCCGGGTCCTGAATCCTGTTGTGCCTGTGAATAGGCTGCAGGGGGACGGTGAAGACCAGCAACATCTTTCCGGCCTGCCACCTTCCGTGTGGGACAAGGAGCCGGACGTGTGCCTTTTCAGAATCGGGCTCTGCCGAGGAAGAGAGCCATGAGATGTTCCTCCTCTGGGCATGCCCGGGTCCTGAATCCTATTGTGCCTTTGAATAGGCTGCAGGGGGACGGTGAAGACCAGCAACAGCTTTCAGGTCTGCCACCTTCTGTGTGGGACAAGGAGCCGTACGTGTGCCTTTCCGGAATCAGGCTCTGCCGAGGACGAGAGGCATGAGATGTTCCTCCTCTGGGCAAGCCCGGGTCCCAGATCCTGTCATACCTGTCAATAGGCTGCAGGGGGACGGTGAAGACCAGCAACAGCTTTCAGGGCTGCCACCTTCCTTGTGGGACAAGGAGCCGGACGTGTGCCGTTTCGGAATCGGGCTCTGCCGAGGACGAGAGCCATGAGATGTTCCTCCTATGGGCAAGCCCCGGTCCCAGATCCTGTTGTGCCTGTGAATAGGCTGCAGGGGGACGGTGAAGACCAGCAACAGCTTTCAGGGCTGCCACCTTCCGTGTGGGACAAGGATCCGAACGTGTGCCTTTCCGGAATCAGGCTCTGCTGAGGACGAGAGCCATGAGATGTTCCTCCTGTGGGCAAGCCCGGGTCCCAGATCCTGTTGTACCTGTGAATAAGCTGCAGGGGGACGGTGAAGATCAGCAACAGCTTTCAGGGCTGCCACCTTCTATGTGGGACAAGGAGCCGGACATGTGCCTTTTCGGAAACAGGCTCTGCCGAGGACGAGAGACTAACCCTGACCCTAACCCTAACCCTAACCCCTAACCCTAACCCTAAGCCCATCCCTAACGACCCTAACCCTAACCCTAACCCTAAGCCCTTAACACTAACCCTAACCCTAAACCCTAACCCTAACCCTAACTGTAACCCTATCCCGGACCCTATCTCCTAACTCTAACCCTAACCCTAACCCCTAACCCTAACCGTAACCCTAACCACCTAACCCTAACACTCACCCTAACACCTAACCCTAACCCTAATCCTAACCCCTAACCCTAACCCTAACCCTAACCCTAATGGACCCTAACCCTAACCCTAACACTAAGACCTAATCCTACCCCTAACCCCTAACACTAACCCTAACGCTAACCCCTAACCCTAACCCTAACCCTAATGGCCCTAACCCTAAACCTAACCCTGACCCTAACCCTAACCCTAACCCTAACCCTAACCCCCTAATCCTAACCCTAACCCTAAACCCTAACCCTAATGGCCCTAACCCTAACCCTAACCCTAACCCCTAACCCTAACCTAAACCTAACCCTAAACCTAACCCTAACCCTAACCCTAACCCTAGCCCTAACCCCAACCCTAACCCTAACCCTAACCCTAACCCCTAACTGTAAACCTTTTCTGACAAGTTGCAGGATGTGTGCCGTTTCCGAAAAAGGTTCTGCTGAGGACGAGAGCCATGAGATTTTCCTCCTCTGGGCAAGCCCGGGTCCCAGATCCTGTTGTGCCTGTGAATAGGCTGCAGGGGGACGGTGAAGACCAGCAACATCTTTCCGGGCTGCCACCTTCCGTGTGGGACACGGAGCCGGACGTGTGCCTTTCCAGAATCAGGCTCTGTCGAGGACGAGAGCCATGAGATGTTCCTCCTCTGGGCAAGCCCCGGTCCCAGATCCTGTTGTGCCTGTGAATAGGCTGCAGGGGGACGGTGAAGACCAGCAACATCTTTCCGGCCTGCGAACTTCCGTGTGGGACAAGTAGCCGGACGTGTGCCTTTCCAGAATCAGACTCTGCCGAGGACGAGAGCCATGAGATGTTCCTCCTCTGGGCAAGCCCGGGTCCTGAATCCTGTTGTACCTGTGAACAGGCTGCAGGGGGACGGTGAAGACCAGCAACAGCTTTCAGGGCTGCCACCTTCCGTGTGGGACAAGGAGCCGGACGTGTGCCTTTTCGGAAAGAGGCCATGCCGAGGACGAGAGCCATGAGATGTTCCTCCTCTGGGCAAGCCCGGGTCCCAGATCCTGATCTGCCTGTGAATAGGCTGCAGGGGGACGGTGAAGACCAGCAACAGCTTTCAGGGCTGCCACCTTCCTTGTGGGACAAGGAGCCGGACCTGTGACTTTTCAGAAATAGGCTCTGCCGAGGACGAGAGCCATGAGATGTTCCTCCTCTGGGCAAGCCCGGGCCCCAGATCCTGTTTTGCCTGTGAATAGGCTGCAGGGGGACGGTGAAGACCAGCAACAGCTTTCAGGGCTGCCACCTTCCATGTGAGACAAGAAGCTGGACAAGTGCCTTTCTGGAATCAGGCTCTGCCGAGGACGAGAGCCATGAGATGTTCCTCCTCTGGGCAAGCCCGGGTCCTGAATCCTGTTGTGCCTGTGAATAGGCTGCAGGGGGACGGTGAAGACCAGCAACATCTTTCAGGGCTGCCACCTTCCGTGTGGGACAAGGAGCCGGACGTGTGCCTTTTCGGAATCGGGCTCTGCCGAGGACGAGAGCCATGAGATATTCCTCCTCTGGGCAAGCCCCGGTCCCAGATCCTGTTGTGCCTGTGAATAGGCTGCAGGGGGACGGTGAAGACCAGCAACAGCTTTCAGGGCTGCCACCTTCCGTGTGGGACAAGGAGCCGGACGTGTGCATTTTCAGAAATAGGCCCTGCCGAGGACGAGAGCCAAGAGATGTTCCTCCTCTGGGCAAGCCCGGGCCCCAGATCTTGTTATGCCTGTGAATAGGCTGCAGGGGGACGTTGAAGACCAGCAACAGCTTTCCGGCCTGCCACCTTCCGTGTGGGACAAGGAGCCGGACGTGTGCCTTTTCGGAAACAGGCCCTGACGAGGACGAGAGACTAACCCTGACCCTAACCCTAACCCTAACCCCTAACCCTAACCCTAAGCCAATCCCTAACGACCCTAACCCTAACCCTAACCCTAAGCCCTTAACACTAACCCTAACCCTAAACCCTAACCCTAACCCTAACTGTAACCCTAACCCGGACCCTATCTCCTAACTCTAACCCTAACCCTAACCCCTAACCCTAACCGTAACCCTAACCACCTAACCCTAACACTCACCCTAACACCTAACCCTAACCCTAATCCTAACCCCTAACCCTAACCCTAACCCTAACCTAACCCTAATGGACCCTAACCCTAACCCTAACACTAACACCTAAACCTAACCCTAAACCTAACCCCTAACCCTAACCCTAAGCCCATCCCTAACGACCCTAACCCTAACCCTAACCCTAATCCCTTAACACTAACCCTAACCCTAAACCCTAACCCTAACCCTAACTGTAACCCTAACCCGGACCCTATCTCCTAACTCTAACCCTAACCCTAACCCTAATCCTCACCCTAACCCCCTAACCCTAACCCTAACCCTAACCCTAAACCCTAACCCTAATGGCCCTAACCCTAACCCTAACCCTAACCCCTAACCCTAACCTAAACCTAACCCTAAACCTAACCCTAACCCTAACCCTAACCCTAGCCCTAACCCCAACCCTAACCCTAACCCTAACCCTAACCCCTAACTGTAAACCTTTTCTGACAAGTTGCAGGATGTGTGCCGTTTCCGAAACAGGTTCTGCTGAGGACGAGAGCCATGAGATTTTCCTCCTCTGGGCAAGCCCGTATTCCAGATCCTGTTGTGCCTGTGAATAGGCTGCAGGGGGACGGTGAAGACCAGCAACATCTTTCAGGGCTGCCACCTTCCGTGTGGGACACGGAGCCGGACGTGTTCCTTTCCAGAATCAGGCTCTGCCGAGGACGAGAGCCATGAGATGTTCCTCCTCTGGGCAAGCCCCGGTCCCAGATCCTGTTGTGCCTGTGAATAGGCTGCAGGGGGACGGTGAAGACCAGCAACAGCTTTCACGGCTGCCACCTTCCGTGTGGGACAAGTAGCCGGACGTGTGCCTTTCCAGAATCAGACTCTGCCGAGGACGAGAGCCATGATATGTTCCTCCTCTGGGCAAGCCCGGGTGCTGAATCCTGTTGTACCTGTGAATAGGCTGCAGGGGGACGGTGAAGACCAGCAACAGCTTTCAGGGCTGCCACCTTCCGTGTGGGACAAGGAGCCGGACGTGTGCCTTTTCGGAAAGAGGCCATGCCGAGGACGAGAGCCATGAGATGTTCCTCCTCTGGGCAAGCCCGGGTCCTGAATCCTGTTCTGCCTGTGAATAGGCTGCAGGGGGACGGTGAAGACCAGGAACAGCTTTCAGGGCTGCCACCTTCCGTGTGGGACAAGGAGCCGGACGTGCGACTTTTCAGAAATAGGCTCTGCCGAGGACGAGAGCCATGAGATGTTCCTCCTCTGGGCAAGCCCGGGCCCCAGATCCTGTTTTGCCTGTGAATAGGCTGCAGGGGGACGGTGAAGACCAGCAACAGCTTTCCGGCCTGCCACCTTCCGTGTGGGACAAGGAGACAGACGTGTGCCTTTTCGGAATCGGGCTCTGCCGAGGACGAGAGCCATGAGATGTTCCTAATCTGGGCAAGCCCGGGTCCCAGATCCTGTTGTGCCTGTGAATAGGCTGCAGGGGGACGGTGAAGACCAGCAACAGCTTTCAGGGCTGCCACCTTCCATGTGAGACAAGAAGCCGGACGAGTGCCTTTTTGGAATCAGGCTCTGCCGAGGACGAGAGCCATGAGATGTTCCTCCTCTGGGCAAGCCCGGGTCCTGAATCCTGTTGTGCCTGTGAATAGGCTGCAGGGGGACGGTGAAGACCAGCAACAGCTTTCAGGGCTGCCACCTTCCGTGTGGGACAAGGAGCCGGACGTGTGCCTTTTCAGAAATAGGCCCTGCCGAGGACGAGATCCATGAGATGTTCCTCCTCTGGGCATGCCCGGGTCCTGAATCCTGTTGTGCCTGTGAATAGGCTGCAGGGGGATGGTGAAGACCAGCAACAGCTTTCAGGGCTGCCACATTCCGTGTGGGACAAGGAGCCAGACGTGTGCCTTTTCGGAATCGGGCTCTGCCGAGGACGAGAGCCATGAGATGTTCCTCCTCTGGGCAAGCCCCGGTCCCAGATCCTGTTGTGCCTGTGAATAGGCTGCAGGGGGACGGTGAAGACCAGCAACAGCTTTCAGGGCTGCCACCTTCCGTGTGGGACAAGGAGCCGGACGTGTGCCTTTTCGGAAACAGGCCCTGACGAGGACGAGAGACTAACCCTGACCCTAACCCTAACCCTAACCCTAACCCTAAGCCCTTAAAACTAACCCTAGCCCTAACCCTAACCCTAATGGCCCTAACCCTAACCCTAACCCTAACCCTAACTGTAACCCTAACCCGGACCCTATCTCCTAACTCTAACCCTAACCCTAACCCCTAACCCTAACCCTAAGCCCATCCCTAACGACCCTAACCCTAACCCTAACCCAAAGCCCTTAACACTAACCCTAGCCCTAACCCTAACCCTAATGGCCCTAACCCTAACCCTAACCCTAACTGTAACCCTAACCCGGACCCTATCTCCTAACTCTAAATCTAACCCTAACCCCTAACCCTAACCGTAACCCTAACCACCTAACCCTAACACTCACCCTAACACCTAACCCTAACCCTAATCCTAACCCCTAACCCTAACCCTAACCCTAACCCTAATGGACCCTAACCCTAACCCTAACTCTAACACCTAAACCTAACCCTAAACCTAACCCCTAACACTAACCCTAAAGCTAACCCCTAGCCCTAACCCTAACCCTAATGGCCCTAACCCTAACCCTAACCCTGACCCTAACCCTAACCCTAACCCTAACCCTAACCGCCTAACCCTAACCCTAACCCTAAACCCTAACCCTAATGGCCCTAACCCTAACCCTAACCCTAACCCCTAACCCTAACCTAAACCTAACCCTAAACCCTAACCCTGATGGCCCTAACCCTAACCCTAGCCCTAACCACAACCCTAACCCTAACCCTAACCCCTAGCTGTAAACCTTTTCTGACAAGTTGCAGGATTTGTGCCGTTTCCGAAACAGGTTCTGCCGAGGACGAGAGCCATGAGATGTTCCTCCTCTGGGCAAGCCCCGGTCCCAGATCCTGTTGTGCCTGTGAATAGGCTGCAGGGGGACGGTGAAGACCAGCAACATCTTTCCGGCCTGCGAACTTCCGTGTGGGACAAGGAGCCGGACGTGTGCCTTTCCAGAATCAGACTCTGCCGAGGACGAGAGCCATGATATGTTCCTCCTCTGGGCAAGCCCGGGTCCTGAATCCTGTTGTACCTGTGAATAGGCTGCAGGGGGACGTTGAAGACCAGCAACAGCTTTCCGGCCTGCCACCTTCCGTGTGGGACAAGGAGCCGGACGTGTGCCTTTTCGGAAAGAGGCCATGCCGAGGACGAGAGCCATGAGATGTTCCTCCTGTGGGCAAGCCCGGGTCCCAGATCCTGATCTGCCTGTGAATAGGCTGCAGGGGGACTGTGAAGACCAGCAACATCTTTCCGGGCTGCCACCTTCCGTGTGGGACAAGGAGCCGGACGTGTGCCTTTTCGGAATCGGGCTCTGCCGAGGACGAGAGCCATGAGATGTTCCTCCTCTGGGCAAGCCCGGTCACAGATCCTGTTGTGCCTGTGAATAGGCTGCAGGGGGACGGTGAAGACCAGCAACAGCTTTCAGGGCTGCCACCTTCCATGTGAGACAAGAAGCCGGACGAGTGCCTTTTTGGAATCAGGCTCTGCCGAGGACGAGAGCCATGAGATGTTCCTCCTCTGGGCAAGCCCGGGTCCTGAATCCTGTTGTGCCTGTGAATAGGCTGCAGGGGGACGGTGAAGACCAGCAACAGCTTTCAGGGCTGCCACCTTCCGTGTGGGACAAGGAGCCGGACGTGTGCATTTTCAGAAATAGGCCCTGCCGAGGACGAGAGCCATGAGATGTTCCTCCTCTGGGCAAGCCCGGGCCCCAGATATTGTTATGCCTGTGAATAGGCTGCAGGGGGACGTTGAAGACCAGCAACAGCTTTCCGGCCTGCCACCTTCCGTGTGGGACAAGGAGCCGGACGTGTGCCTTTTCGGAAACAGGCCCTGACGAGCACGAGAGACTAACCCTGACCCTAACCCTAACCCTAACCCCTAACCCTAACCCTAAGCCCATCCCTAACGACCCTAACCCTAACCCTAACCCTAAGCCCTTAACACTAACCCTAACCCTAAACCCTAACCCTAAACCTAACTGTAACCCTAACCCGGACCCTATCTCCTAACTCTAAATCTAACCCTAACCCCTAACCCTAACCGTAACCCTAACCACCTAACCCTAACACTCACCCTAACACCTAACCCTAACCCTAATCCTAACCCCTAACCCTAACCCTAACCCTAACCCTAATGGACCCTAACCCTAACCCTAACTCTAACACCTAAACCTAACCCTAACCCTAACCCCTAACACTAACCCTAAAGCTAACCCCTAGCCCTAACCCTAACCCTAATGGCCCTAACCCTAACCCTAACCCTGACCCTAACCCTAACCCTAACCCTAACCCCCTAACCCTAACCCTAACCCTAAACCCTAACCCTAATGGCCCTAACCCTAACCCTAGCCCTAACCCCAACCCTAACCCTAACCCTAAACCTAACCCTAACCCCTAACTGTTAACCTTTTCTGACAAGTTGCAGGATGTGTGCCGTTTCCGAAACAGGTTCTGCTGAGGACGAGAGCCATGAGATTTTCCTCCTCTGGGCAAGCCCGGGTCCCAGATCCTGTTGTGCCTGTGAATAGGCTGCAGGGGGACGGTGAAGACCAGCAACAGCTTTCCGGGCTGCCACCTTCCGTGTGGGACACGGAGCCGGACGTGTGCCTTTCCAGAATCAGGCTCTGCCGAGAACGAGAGCCATGAGATGTTCCTCCTCTGGGCAAGCCCGGGTCCCAGATGCTGTTGTGCCTGTGAATAGGCTGCAGGGGGACGGTGAAGACCAGCAACAGCTTTCAGGCCTGCCACCTTCCGTGTGGGACAAGGAGCCGGACGTGTGCCTTTTCGGAAAGAGGCCATGCCGAGGACGAGAGCCATGAGATGTTCCTCCTCTGGGCAAGCCCTGGTCCCAGATCCTGTTGTGCCTGTGAATAGGCTGCAGGGGGACGGTGAAGACCAGCAACAGCTTTCCGGCCTGCCACCTTCCGTGTGGGACAAGGAGACAGACGTGTGCCTTTTCGGAATCGGGCTCTGCCGAGGACGAGAGCCATGAGATGTTCCTCCTCTGGGCAAGCCCGGGTCCCAGATCCTGTTGTGCCTGTGAATAGGCTGCAGGGGGACGGTGAAGACCAGCAACAGCTTTCAGGGCTGCCACCTTCCATGTGAGAGAAGAAGCCGGACGAGTGCCTTTTTGGAATCAGGCTCTGCCGAGGACGAGAGCCATGAGATGTTCCTCCTCTGGGCAAGCCCCGGTCCCAGATCCTGTTGTGCCTGTGAATAGGCTGCAGGGGGACGGTGAAGACCAGCAACAGCTTTCAGGGCTGCCACCTTCCGTGTGGGACAAGGAGCCGTACGTGTGCCTTTTCAGAAATAGGCCCTGCCGAGGACGAGAGCCATGAGATGTTCCTCCTCTGGGCAAGCCCGGGTCCCAGATCTTGTTATGCCTGTGAATAGGCTGCAGGGGGACGGTGAAGACCAGCAACAGCTTTCCGGCCTGCCACCTTCCGTGTGGGACAAGGAGCCGGACGTGTGCCTTTTCGGAAACAGGCCCTGCCGAGGACCAGAGCCATGAGATGTTCCTCCTGTGGGCAAGCCCGGGTCCCAGATCCTGATCTGCCTGTGAATAGGCTGCAGGGGGACGGTGAAGACCAGCAACATCTTTCCGGGCTGCCACCTTCCGTGTGGGACAAGGAGCCGGACGTGTGCCTTTTCGGAATCGGGCTCTGCCGAGGACGAGAGCCATGAGATGTTCCTCCTCTGGGCAAGCCCCGGTCCCAGATCCTGTTGTGCCTGTGAATAGGCTGCAGGGGGACGGTGAAGACCAGCAACAGCTTTCAGGGCTGCCACCTTCCATGTGAGACAAGTAGCCGGACGAGTGCCTTTTTGGAATCAGGCTCTGCCGAGGACGAGAGCCATGAGATGTTCCTCCTCTGGGCAAGCCCGGGTCCTGAATCCTGTTGTGCCTGTGAATAGGCTGCAGGGGGACGGTGAAGACCAGCAACAGCTTTCAGGGCTGCCACCTTCCGTGTGGGACAAGGAGCCGGACGTGTGCATTTTTAGAAATAGGCCCTGCCGAGGACGAGAGCCATGAGATGTTCCTCCTCTGGGCAAGCCCGGGCCCCAGATCTTGTTATGCCTGTGAATAGGCTGCAGGGGGACATTGAAGACCAGCAACAGCTTTCCGGCCTGCCACCTTCCGTGTGGGACAAGGAGCCGGACGTGTGCCTTTTCGGAAACAGGCCCTGACGAGCACGAGAGACTAACCCTGACCCTAACCCTAACCCTAACCCCTAACCCTAACCCTAAGCCCATCCCTAACGACCCTAACCCTAACCCTAACCCTAAGCCCTTAACACTAACCCTAACCCTAAACCCTAACCCTAAACCTAACTGTAACCCTAACCCGGACCCTATCTCCTAACTCTAACCCTAACCCTAACCCCTAACCCTAACCGTAACCCTAACCACCTAACCCTAACACTCACCCTAACACCTAACCCTAACCCTAATCCTAACCCCTAACCCTAACCCTAACCCTAACCCTAATGGACCCTAACCCTAACCCTAACTCTAAAACCTAAACCTACCCCTAACCCTAACCCCTAACTCTAACCCTAAAGCTAACCCCTAGCCCTAACCCTAACCCTAATGGCCCTAACCCTAACCCTAACCCTGACCCTAACCCTAACCCTAACCCTAACCCTAACCCCCTAACCCTAACCCTAACCCTAAACCCTAACCCTAATGGCCCTAACCCTAACCCTAACCCTAACCCCTAACCCTAACCTAAACCTAACCCTAAACCCTAACCCTAATGGCCCTAACCCTAACCCTAACCCTAACCCTAACCCTAACCCTAACCCTAACCCTAACCCCTAGCTGTAAACCTTTTCTGACAAGTTGCAGAATGTGTGCCGTTTCCGAAACAGGTTCTGCTGAGGACGAGAGCCATGAGATGTTCCTCCTCTGGGCAAGCCCGGGTCCCAGATCCTGTTGTGCCTGTGAATAGGCTGCAGGGGGACGGTGAAGACCAGCAACAGCTTTCAGGGCTGCCACCTTCCGTGTGGGACAAGGAGCTGGACGTGTGGGTTTTCGGAATCAGGCTGTGCCGAGGACGAGAGCCATGAGATGTTCCACCTCTGGGCAAGCCCGGGTCCCAGATCCTGTCGTACCTGTGAATAGGCTGCAGGGGGACGGTGAAGACCAGCAACAGCTTTCACGGCTGCCACCTTCCGTGTAGGACAAGGAGCCGGACGTGTGCATTTTCGGAAACAGGCCCTGCCGAGGACGAGAGCCATGAGATGTTCCTCCTCTGGGCAAGCCCGGGTCCCAGATCCTGTTCTGCCTGAGAATAGGCTGCAGGGGGACGGTGAAGACCAGCAACATCTTTCCGGGCTGCCACCTTCCGTGTGGGACAAGGAGCCGGACGTGTGCCTTTTCGGAATCGGGCTCTGCCGAGGAAGAGAGCCATGAGATGTTCCTCCTCTGGGCATGCCCGGGTCCTGAATCCTATTGTGCCTGTGAATAGGCTGCAGGGGGACGGTGAAGACCAGCAACAGCTTTCAGGGCTGCCACCTTCCGTGTGGGACAAGGAGCCGAACGTGTGCCTTTCCGGAATCAGGCTCTGCCGAGGACGAGAGGCATGAGATGTTCCTCCTCTGGGCAAGCCCGAGTCCCAGATCCTGTCGTACCTGTCAATAGGCTGCAGGGGGACGGTGAAGACCAGCAACAGCTTTCAGGGCTGCCACCTTCCTTGTGGGACAAGGAGCCGGACGTGTGCCTTTTCGGAAAGAGGCCCTGCCGAGGACGAGAGCCATGAGATGTTCCTCCTCTGGGCAAGCCCGGGTCCTGAATCCTGTTGTGCCCATGAATAGGCTGCAGGGGGACGGTGAAGACCAGCAACAGCTTTCAGGGCTGCCACCTTCCGTGTGGGACAAGGAGCCGGACGTGTGCCTTTTCGGAATCGGGCTCTGCCGAGGACGAGAGCCATGAGATGTTCCTCCTCTGGGCAAGCCCGGGTCCTGAATCCTGTTGTGCCTGTGAATAGGCTGCAGGGGGACGGTGAAGACTAGCAACAGCTTTCAGGGCTGCCACCTTCCGTGTGGGACAAGGAGCCGGACGTGTGCCTTTTCGGAAAGAGGCCCTGCCGAGGACGAGAGCCATGAGATGTTCCTCCTCTGGGCAAGCCCGGGTCCCAGATCCTGTTGTGCCTGGGAATAGGCTGCAGGGGGACGGTGAAGACCAGCAACAGCTTTCAGGGCTGCCACCTTCCGTGTGGGACAAGGAGCCGGACGTGTGCCTTTACGGGAAGAGGCTCTGCCGAGGACGAGAGCCATGAGATGTTCCTCCTCTGGGCAAGCCCGGGTCCCAGATCCTGTCATACCTGTGAATAGGCTGCAGGGGGACGGTGAAGACCAGCAACAGCTTTCAGGGCTGCCACCTTCCTTATGGGACAAGGAGCCGGACGTGTGCCTTTTCGGAATCGGGCTCTGCCGAGGACGAGAGCCATGAGATGTTCCTCCTCTGGGCAAGCCCGGGTCCTGAATCCTGTTGTGCCTGTGAATAGGCTGCAGGGGGACGGTGAAGACCAGCAACAGCTTTCAGGGCTGCCACCTTCCGTGTGGGACAAGGAGCCGGACGTGTGCCTTTTCGGAAACAGGCCCTGACGAGCACGAGAGACTAACCCTGACCCTAACCCTAACCCTAACCCCTAACCCTAACCCTAAGCCCATCCCTAACGACCCTAACCCTAACCCTAACCCTAAGCCCTTAACACTAACCCTAACCCTAAACCCTAACCCTAAACCTAACTGTAACCCTAACCCGGACCCTATCTCCTAACTCTAACCCTAACCCTAACCCCTAACCCTAACCGTAACCCTAACCACCTAACCCTAACACTCACCCTAACACCTAACCCTAACCCTAATCCTAACCCCTAACCCTAACCCTAACCCTAACCCTAATGGACCCTAACCCTAACCCTAACTCTAAAACCTAAACCTACCCCTAACCCTAACCCCTAACTCTAACCCTAAAGCTAACCCCTAGCCCTAACCCTAACCCTAATGGCCCTAACCCTAACCCTAACCCTGACCCTAACCCTAACCCTAACCCTAACCCTAACCCCCTAACCCTAACCCTAACCCTAAACCCTAACCCTAATGGCCCTAACCCTAACCCTAACCCTAACCCCTAACCCTAACCTAAACCTAACCCTAAACCCTAACCCTAATGGCCCTAACCCTAACCCTAGCCCTAACCCCAACCCTAACCCTAACCCTAACCCTAACCCCTAGCTGTAAACCTTTTCTGACAAGTTGCAGAATGTGTGCCGTTTCCGAAACAGGTTCTGCTGAGGACGAGAGCCATGAGATGTTCCTCCTCTGGGCAAGCCCGGGTCCCAGATCCTGTTGTGCCTGTGAATAGGCTGCAGGGGGACGGTGAAGACCAGCAACAGCTTTCAGGGCTGCCACCTTCCGTGTGGGACAAGGAGCTGGACGTGTGGGTTTTCGGAATCAGGCTGTGCCGAGGACGAGAGCCATGAGATGTTCCACCTCTGGGCAAGCCCGGGTCCCAGATCCTGTCGTACCTGTGAATAGGCTGCAGGGGGACGGTGAAGACCAGCAACAGCTTTCACGGCTGCCACCTTCCGTGTAGGACAAGGAGCCGGACGTGTGCATTTTCGGAAACAGGCCCTGCCGAGGACGAGAGCCATGAGATGTTCCTCCTCTGGGCAAACCCGGGTCCCAGATCCTGTTCTGCCTGTGAATAGGCTGCAGGGGGACGGTGAAGACCAGCAACATCTTTCCGGGCTGCCACCTTCCGTGTGGGACAAGGAGCCGGACGTGTGCCTTTTCGGAATCGGGCTCTGCCGAGGAAGAGAGCCATGAGATGTTCCTCCTCTGGGCATGCCCGGGTCCTGAATCCTATTGTGCCTGTGAATAGGCTGCAGGGGGACGGTGAAGACCAGCAACAGCTTTCAGGGCTGCCACCTTCCGTGTGGGACAAGGAGCCGAACGTGTGCCTTTCCGGAATCAGGCTCTGCCGAGGACGAGAGGCATGAGATGTTCCTCCTCTGGGCAAGCCCGAGTCCCAGATCCTGTCGTACCTGTCAATAGGCTGCAGGGGGACGGTGAAGACCAGCAACAGCTTTCAGGGCTGCCACCTTCCTTGTGGGACAAGGAGCCGGACGTGTGCCTTTTCGGAAAGAGGCCCTGCCGAGGACGAGAGCCATGAGATGTTCCTCCTCTGGGCAAGCCCGGGTCCTGAATCCTGTTGTGCCCATGAATAGGCTGCAGGGGGACGGTGAAGACCAGCAACAGCTTTCAGGGCTGCCACCTTCCGTGTGGGACAAGGAGCCGGACGTGTGCCTTTTCGGAATCGGGCTCTGCCGAGGACGAGAGCCATGAGATGTTCCTCCTCTGGGCAAGCCCGGGTCCTGAATCCTGTTGTGCCTGTGAATAGGCTGCAGGGGGACGGTGAAGACTAGCAACAGCTTTCAGGGCTGCCACCTTCCGTGTGGGACAAGGAGCCGGACGTGTGCCTTTTCGGAAAGAGGCCCTGCCGAGGACGAGAGCCATGAGATGTTCCTCCTCTGGGCAAGCCCGGGTCCCAGATCCTGTTGTGCCTGGGAATAGGCTGCAGGGGGACGGTGAAGACCAGCAACAGCTTTCAGGGCTGCCACCTTCCGTGTGGGACAAGGAGCCGGACGTGTGCCTTTACGGGAAGAGGCTCTGCCGAGGACGAGAGCCATGAGATGTTCCTCCTCTGGGCAAGCCCGGGTCCCAGATCCTGATCTGCCTGTGAATAGTCTGCAGGGGGACGGTGAAGACCAGCAACAGCTTTCAGGGCTGCCACCTTCCATGTGAGACAAGAAGCCGGACGAGTGCCTTTTTGGAATCAGGCTCTGCCGAGGACGACAGCCATGATATGTTCCTCCTCTGGGCAAGCCCGGGTCCTGAATCCTGTTGTGCCTGTGAATAGGCTGCAGGGGGACGGTGAAGACCAGCAACAGCTTTCAGGGCTGCCACCTTCCGTGTGGGACAAGGAGCCGGACGTGTGCCTTTTCGGAAACAGGCCCTGACGAGCACGAGAGACTAACCCTAACCCTAACCCTAACCCTAACCCCTAACCCTAACCCTAAGCCCATCCCTAACGACCCTAACCCTAACCCTAACCCTAAGCCCTTAACACTAACCCTAACCCTAAACCCTAACCCTAAACCTAACTGTAACCCTAACCCGGACCCTATCTCCTAACTCTAACCCTAACCCTAACCCCTAACCCTAACCGTAACCCTAACCACCTAACCCTAACACTCACCCTAACACCTAACCCTAACCCTAATCCTAACCTCTAACCCTAACCCTAACCCTAACCCTAATGGACCCTAACCCTAACCCAAACTCTAACACCTAAACCTAACCCTAACCCTAACCCCTAACACTAACCCTAAAGCTAACCCCTATCCCTAACCCTAACCCTAATGGCCCTAACCCTAACCCTAACCCTGACCCTAACCCTAACCCTAACCCTAACCACCTAACCCTAACCCTAACCCTAAACCCTAACCCTAATGGCCCTAACCCTAACCCTAACCCTAACCCCTAACCCTAACCTAAACCTAACCCTAAACCCTAACCCTAATGGAACCCTAACCCTAACCCTAGCCCTAACCCCAACCCTAACCCTAACCCTAACCCTAACCCTAACCCCTAACTGTAAACCTTTTCTGACAAGTTGCAGGATGTGTGCCGTTTCCGAAACAGGTTCTGCTGAGGACGAGAGCCATGAGATTTTCCTCCTCTGGGCAAGCCCGGGTCCCAGATCCTGTTGTGCCTGTGAATAGGCTGCAGGGGGACGGTGAAGACCAGCAACATCTTTCCGGGCTGCCACCTTCCGTGTGGGACACGGAGCCGGACGTGTGCCTTTCCAGAATCAGGCTCTGCCGAGAACGAGAGCCATGAGATGTTCCTCCTCTGGGCAAGCCCCGTTCCCAGATCCTGTTGTGCCTGTGAATAGGCTGCAGGGGGACGGTGAAGACCAGCAACATCTTTCCGGCCTGCGAACTTCCATGTGGGACAAGGAGCCGGACGTGTGCCTTTCCAGAATCAGACTCTGCCGAGGACGAGAGCCATGATATGTTCCTCCTCTGGGCAAGCCCGGGTCCTGAATCCTGTTGTACCTGTGAATAGGCTGCAGGGGGACGGTGAAGACCAGCAACAGCTTTCAGGGCTGCCACCTTCCGTGTGGGACAAGGAGCCGGACGTGTGCCTTTTCGGAAAGAGGCCATGCCGAGGACGAGAGGCATGAGATGTTCCTCCTCTGGGCAAGCCCGGGTCCCAGATCCTGTTGTGCCTGTGAATAGGCTGCAGGGGGACAGTGAAGACCAGCAACAGCTTTCAGGGCTGCCACCTTCCATGTGAGAGAAGAAGCCGGACGAGTGCCTTTTTGGAATCAGGCTCTGCCGAGGACGAGAGCCATGAGATGTTCCTCCTCTGGGCAAGCCCGGGTCCTGAATCCTGTTGTGCCCGTGAATAGGCTGCAGGGGGACGGTGAAGACCAGCAACAGCTTTCAGGGCTGCCACCTTCCGTGTGGGACAAGGAGCCGGATGTGTGCATTTCCGGAATCAGGCTCTGCCGAGGACGAGAGCCATGAGATGTTCCTCCTCTGGGCAAGCCCGGGTCCCAGATCCTGTTGTGCCTGTGAATAGGCTGCAGGGGGACGGTGAAGACCAGCAACGTCTTTCCGACCTGCCACCTTCCGTGTGGGACAAGGAGCCGGACGTGTGCCTTTTCGGAATCAGGCTCTGCCGAGGACGAGAGCCATGAGATGTTCCTCCTCGGGGCAAGCCCGGGTCCCAGATCCTGTTGTGCCTGTGAATAGGCTGCAGGGGGACGGTGAAGACCAGCAACAGCTTTCAGGGCTGCCACCTTCCGTGTGGGACAAGGAGCCGGACGTGTGCCTTTTCGGGAAGAGTCTCTGCCGAGGACAAGAGACATGATATGTTCCTCCTCTGGGCGTGCCCGGGTCCTGAATACTGTTGTGCCTTTGAATAGGCTGCAGGGGGACGGTGAAGACCAGCAACAGCTTTCAGGGCTGCCACCTTCCGTGTGGGACAAGGAGCCGGACGTGTGACTTTGCGGAAATAGGCTCTGCCGAGGACGAGAGCCATGAGATGTTCCTCCTCTGGGCAAACCCGGGTCCCAGATCCTGTCGTACCTGTGAATAGGCTGCAGTGGGACGGTGAAGACCAGCAACAGCTTTCAGGGCTGCCACCTTCCTTGTGGGACAAGGAGCCAGACGTGTGCCTTTTCGGAATCGGGCTCTGCCGAGGAAGAGAGCCATGAGATGTTCCTCCTCTGGGCATGCCCGGATCCTGAATCCTGTTGTGCCTGTGAATAGGCTGCAGGGGGACGGTGAAGACCAGCAACATCTTTCCGGGCTGCCACCTTCCGTGTGGGACAAGGAGCCGGACGTGTGCCTTTTCGGAATCGGGCTCTGCCGAGGAAGAGAGCCATGAGATGTTCCTCCTCTGGGCATGCCCGGGTCCTGAATCCTATTGTGCCTGTGAATAGGCTGCAGGGGGACGGTGAAGACCAGCAACAGCTTTCAGGGCTGCCACCTTCCGTGTGGGACAAGGAGCCGAACGTGTGCCTTTCCGGAATCAGGCACTGCCGAGGACGAGAGGCATGAGATGTTCCTCCTCTGGGCAAGCCCGAGTCCCAGATCCTGTCGTACCTGTCAATAGGCTGCAGGGGGACGGTGAAGACCAGCAACAGCTTTCAGGGCTGCCACCTTCCTTGTGGGTCAAGGAGCCGGACGTGTGCCTTTTCGGAAAGAGGCCCTGCCGAGGACGAGAGCCATGAGATGTTCCTCCTCTGGGCAAGCCCGGGTCCTGAATCCTGTTGTGCCCATGAATAGGCTGCAGGGGGACGGTGAAGACCAGCAACAGCTTTCAGGGCTGCCACCTTCCGTGTGGGACAAGGAGCCGGACGTGTGCCTTTTCGGAATCGGGCTCTGCCGAGGACGAGAGCCATGAGATGTTCCTCCTCTGGGCAAGCCCGGGTCCTGAATCCTGTTGTGCCTGTGAATAGGCTGCAGGGGGACGGTGAAGACTAGCAACAGCTTTCAGGGCTGCCACCTTCCGTGTGGGACAAGGAGCCGGACGTGTGCCTTTTCGGAAAGAGGCCCTGCCGAGGACGAGAGCCATGAGATGTTCCTCCTCTGGGCAAGCCCGGGTCCCAGATCCTGTTGTGCCTGGGAATAGGCTGCAGGGGGACGGTGAAGACCAGCAACAGCTTTCAGGGCTGCCACCTTCCGTGTGGGACAAGGAGCCGGACGTGTGCCTTTACGGGAAGAGGCTCTGCCGAGGACGAGAGCCATGAGATGTTCCTCCTCTGGGCAAGCCCGGGTCCCAGATCCTGATCTGCCTGTGAATAGTCTGCAGGGGGACGGTGAAGACCAGCAACAGCTTTCAGGGCTGCCACCTTCCATGTGAGACAAGAAGCCGGACGAGTGCCTTTTTGGAATCAGGCTCTGCCGAGGACGACAGCCATGATATGTTCCTCCTCTGGGCAAGCCCGGGTCCTGAATCCTGTTGTGCCTGTGAATAGGCTGCAGGGGGACGGTGAAGAGCAGCAACAGCTTTCAGGGCTGCCACCTTCCGTGTGGGACAAGGAGCCGGACGTGTGCCTTTTCGGAAACAGGCCCTGACGAGCACGAGAGACTAACCCTGACCCTAACCCTAACCCTAACCCCTAACCCTAACCCTAAGCCCATCCCTAACGACCCTAACCCTAACCCTAACCCTAAACCCTTAACACTAACCCTAACCCTAAACCCTAACCCTAAACCTAACTGTAACCCTAACCCGGACCCTATCTCCTAACTCTAACCCTAACCCTAACCCCTAAGCCTAACCGTAACCCTAACCACCTAACCCTAACACTCACCCTAACACCTAACCCTAACCCTAATCCTAACCCCTAACCCTAACCCAAACCCTAACCCTAATGGACCCTAACCCTAACCCTAACTCTAAAACCTAAACCTACCCCTAACCCTAACCCCTAACTCTAACCCTAAAGCTAACCCCTAGCCCTAACCCTAACCCTAATGGCCCTAACCCTAACCCTAACCCTGACCCTAACCCTAACCCTAACCCTAACCCTAACCCCCTAACCCTAACCCTAACCCTAAACCCTAACCCTAATGGCCCTAACCCTAACCCTAATCCTAACCCCTAACCCTAACCTAAACCTAACCCTAAACCCTAACCCTAATGGCCCTAACCCTAACCCTAGCCCTAACCCCAACCCTAACCCTAACCCTAACCCTAACCCCTAGCTGTAAACCTTTTCTGACAAGTTGCAGAATGTGTGCCGTTTCCGGAATCAGGCTCTGCCGAGGACGAGAGGCATGAGATGTTCCTCCTCTGGGCAAGCCCGGGTCTCAGATCCTGTCGTACCTGTCAATAGGCTGCAGGGGGACGGTGAAGACCAGCAACAGCTTTCAGGGCTGCCACCTTCCTTGTGGGACAAGGAGCCGGACGTGTGCCTTTTCGGAAACAGGCCCTGACGAGCACGAGAGCCATGAGATGTTCCTCCTCTGGGCAAGCCCGGGTCCTGAATCCTGTTGTGCCCATGAATAGGCTGCAGGGGGACGGTGAAGACCAGCAACAGCTTTCAGGGCTGCCACCTTCCGTGTGGGACAAGGAGCCGGACGTGTGCCTTTTCGGAATCGGGCTCTGCCGAGGACGAGAGCCATGAGATGTTCCTCCTCTGGGCAAGCCCGGGTCCTGAATCCTGTTGTGCCTGTGAATAGGCTGCAGGGGGACGGTGAAGACTAGCAACAGCTTTCAGGGCTGCCACCTTCCGTGTGGGACAAGGAGCCGGACGTGTGCCTTTTCGGAAAGAGGCCCTGCCGAGGACGAGAGCCATGAGATGTTCCTCCTCTGGGCAAGCCCGGGTCCCAGATCCTGTTGTGCCTGGGAATAGGCTGCAGGGGGACGGTGAAGACCAGCAACAGCTTTCAGGGCTGCCACCTTCCGTGTGGGACAAGGAGCCGGACGTGTGCCTTTACGGGAAGAGGCTCTGCCGAGGACGAGAGCCATGAGATGTTCCTCCTCTGGGCAAGCCCGGGTCCCAGATCCTGATCTGCCTGTGAATAGTCTGCAGGGGGACGGTGAAGACCAGCAACAGCTTTCAGGGCTGCCACCTTCCATGTGAGACAAGAAGCCGGACGAGTGCCTTTTTGGAATCAGGCTCTGCCGAGGACGACAGCCATGACATGTTCCTCCTCTGGGCAAGCCCGGGTCCTGAATCCTGTTGTGCCTGTGAATAGGCTGCAGGGGGACGGTGAAGACCAGCAACAGCTTTCAGGGCTGCCACCTTCCGTGTGGGACAAGGAGCCGGACGTGTGCCTTTTCGGAAACAGGCCCTGACGAGCACGAGAGACTAACCCTGACCCTAACCCTAACCCTAACCCCTAACCCTAACCCTAAGCCCATCCCTAACGACCCTAACCCTAACCCTAACCCTAAGCCCTTAACACTAACCCTAACCCTAAACCCTAACCCTAAACCTAACTGTAACCCTAACCCGGACCCTATCTCCTAACTCTAACCCTAACCCTAACCCCTAACCCTAACCGTAACCCTAACCACCTAACCCTAACACTCACACTAACACCTAACCCTAACCCTAATCCTAACCTCTAACCCTAACCCTAACCCTAACCCTAATGGACCCTAACCCTAACCCTAACTCTAACACCTAAACCTAACCCTAACCCTAACCCCTAACACTAACCCTAAAGCTAACCCCTAGCCCTAACCCTAACCCTAATGGCCCTAACCCTAACCCTAACCCTGACCCTAACCCTAACACTAACCCTAACCACCTAACCCTAACCCTAACCCTAAACCCTAACCCTAATGGCCCTAACCCTAACCCTAACCCTAACCCCTAACCCTAACCTAAACCTAACCCTAAACCCTAACCCTAATGGCCCTAACCCTAACCCTAGCCCTAACCCCAACCCTAACCCTAACCCTAACCCTAACCCTAACCCCTAACTGTAAACCTTTTCTGACAAGTTGCAGGATGTGTGCCGTTTCCGAAACAGGTTCTGCTGAGGACGAGAGCCATGAGATGTTCCTCCTCTGGGCAAGCCCGGGTCCCAGATCCTGTTGTGCCTGTGAATAGGCTGCAGGGGGACGGTGAAGACCAGCAACATCTTTCCGGGCTGCCACCTTCCGTGTGGGACACGGAGCCGGACGTGTGCCTTTCCGGAATCAGGCTCTGCCGAGGACGAGAGCCATGAGATGTTCCTCCTCTGGGCAAGCCCGGGTCCCAGATCCTGTTGTGCCTGTGAATAGGCTGCAGGGGGACGGTGAAGACCAGCAACATCTTTCCGGCCTGCGAACTTCCATGTGGGACAAGGAGCCGGACGTGTGCCTTTCCAGAATCAGACTCTGCCGAGGACGAGAGCCATGATATGTTCCTCCTCTGGGCAAGCCCGGGTCCTGAATCCTGTTGTACCTGTGAATAGGCTGCAGGGGGACGGTGAAGACCAGCAACAGCTTTCAGGGCTGCCACCTTCCGTGTGGGACAAGGAGCCGGACGTGTGCCTTTTCGGAATCGGGCTCTGCCGAGGACGAGAGCCATGAGATGTTCCTCCTCTGGGCAAGCCCGGGTCCCAGATCCTGTTGTGCCTGTGAATAGGCTGCAGGGGGACAGTGAAGACCAGCAACAGCTTTCAGGGCTGCCACCTTCCATGTGAGAGAAGAAGCCGGACGAGTGCCTTTTTGGAATCAGGCTCTGCCGAGGACGAGAGCCATGAGATGTTCCTCCTCTGGGCAAGCCCGGGTCCTGAATCCTGTTGTGCCCGTGAATAGGCTGCAGGGGTACGGTGAAGACCAGCAACAGCTTTCAGGGCTGCCACCTTCCGTGTGGGACAAGGAGCCGGATGTGTGCATTTCCGGAATCAGGCTCTGCCGAGGACGAGAGCCATGAGATGTTCCTCCTCTGGGCAAGCCCGGGTCCCAGATCCTGTTGTGCCTGTGAATAGGCTGCAGGGGGACGGTGAAGACCAGCAACGTCTTTCCGACCTGCCACCTTCCGTGTGGGACAAGGAGCCGGACGTGTGCCTTTTCGGAATCAGGCTCTGCCGAGGAAGAGAGCCATGAGATGTTCCTCCTCGGGGCAAGCCCGGGTCCCAGATCCTGTTGTGCCTGTGAATAGGCTGCAGGGGGACGGTGAAGACCAGCAACAGCTTTCAGGGCTGCCACCTTCCGTGTGGGACAAGGAGCCGGACGTGTGCCTTTTCGGGAAGAGTCTCTGCCGAGGACAAGAGACATGATATGTTCCTCCTCTGGGCGTGCCCGGGTCCTGAATACTGTTGTGCCTTTGAATAGGCTGCAGGGGGACGGTGAAGACCAGCAACAGCTTTCAGGGCTGCCACCTTCCGTGTGGGACAAGGAGCCGGACGTGTGACTTTGCGGAAATAGGCTCTGCCGAGGACGAGAGCCATGAGATGTTCCTCCTCTGGGCAAGCCCGGGTCCCAGATCCTGTCGTACCTGTGAATAGGCTGCAGTGGGACGGTGAAGACCAGCAACAGCTTTCAGGGCTGCCACCTTCCTTGTGGGACAAGGAGCCAGACGTGTGCCTTTTCGGAATCGGGCTCTGCCGAGGAAGAGAGCCATGAGATGTTCCTCCTCTGGGCATGCCCGGATCCTGAATCCTGTTGTGCCTGTGAATAGGCTGCAGGGGGATGGTGAAGATCAGCAACAGCTTTCAGGGCTGCCACCTTCCTTGTGGGACAAGGAGCCGGACGTGTGCCTTTTCGGAATCGGGCTCTGCCGAGGACGAGAGCCATGAGATGTTCCTCCTCTGGGCAAGCCCGGGTCCTGAATCCTGTTGTGCCTGTGAATAGGCTGCAGGGGGACGGTGAAGACTAGCAACAGCTTTCAGGGCTGCCACCTTCCGTGTGGGACAAGGAGCCGGACGTGTGCCTTTTCGGAAAGAGGCCCTGCCGAGGACGAGAGCCATGAGATGTTCCTCCTCTGGGCAAGCCCGGGTCCCAGATCCTGTTGTGCCTGTGAATAGGCTGCAGGGGGACGGTGAAGACCAGCAACATCTTTCCGGCCTGCGAACTTCCATGTGGGACAAGGAGCCGGACGTGTGCCTTTCCAGAATCAGACTCTGCCGAGGACGAGAGCCATGATATGTTCCTCCTCTGGGCAAGCCCGGGTCCTGAATCCTGTTGTACCTGTGAATAGGCTGCAGGGGGACGGTGAAGACCAGCAACAGCTTTCAGGGCTGCCACCTTCCGTGTGGGACAAGGAGCCGGACGTGTGCCTTTTCGGAATCAGGCTCTGCCGAGGACGAGAGCCATGAGATGTTCCTCCTCTGGGCAAGCCCGGGTCCCAGATCCTGTTGTGCCTGTGAATAGGCTGCAGGGGGACAGTGAAGACCAGCAACAGCTTTCAGGGCTGCCACCTTCCATGTGAGAGAAGAAGCCGGACGAGTGCCTTTTTGGAATCAGGCTCTGCCGAGGACGAGAGCCATGAGATGTTCCTCCTCTGGGCAAGCCCGGGTCCTGAATCCTGTTGTGCCCGTGAATAGGTTGCAGGGGGACGGTGAAGACCAGCAACAGCTTTCAGGGCTGCCACCTTCCGTGTGGGACAAGGAGCCGGATGTGTGCATTTCCGGAATCAGGCTCTGCCGAGGACGAGAGCCATGAGATGTTCCTCCTCTGGGCAAGCCCGGGTCCCAGATCCTGTTGTGCCTGTGAATAGGCTGCAGGGGGACGGTGAAGACCAGCAACGTCTTTCCGACCTGCCACCTTCCGTGTGGGACAAGGAGCCGGACGTGTGCCTTTTCGGAATCAGGCTCTGCCGAGGAAGAGAGCCATGAGATGTTCCTCCTCGGGGCAAGCCCGGGTCCCAGATCCTGTTGTGCCTGTGAATAGGCTGCAGGGGGACGGTGAAGACCAGCAACAGCTTTCAGGGCTGCCACCTTCCGTGTGGGACAAGGAGCCGGACGTGTGCCTTTTCGGGAAGAGTCTCTGCCGAGGACAAGAGACATGATATGTTCCTCCTCTGGGCGTGCCCGGGTCCTGAATACTGTTGTGCCTTTGAATAGGCTGCAGGGGGACGGTGAAGACCAGCAACAGCTTTCAGGGCTGCCACCTTCCGTGTGGGACAAGGAGCCGGACGTGTGACTTTGCGGAAATAGGCTCTGCCGAGGACGAGAGCCATGAGATGTTCCTCCTCTGGGCAAGCCCGGGTCCCAGATCCTGTCGTACCTGTGAATAGGCTGCAGTGGGACGGTGAAGACCAGCAACAGCTTTCAGGGCTGCCACCTTCCTTGTGGGACAAGGAGCCAGACGTGTGCCTTTTCGGAATCGGGCTCTGCCGAGGAAGAGAGCCATGAGATGTTCCTCCTCTGGGCATGCCCGGATCCTGAATCCTGTTGTGCCTGTGAATAGGCTGCAGGGGGATGGTGAAGATCAGCAACAGCTTTCAGGGCTGCCACCTTCCTTGTGGGACAAGGAGCCGGACGTGTGCCTTTTCGGAATCGGGCTCTGCCGAGGACGAGAGCCATGAGATGTTCCTCCTCTGGGCAAGCCCGGGTCCTGAATCCTGTTGTGCCTGTGAATAGGCTGCAGGGGGACGGTGAAGACTAGCAACAGCTTTCAGGGCTGCCACCTTCCGTGTGGGACAAGGAGCCGGACGTGTGCCTTTTCGGTAAGAGGCCCTGCCGAGGACGAGAGCCATGAGATGTTCCTCCTCTGGGCAAGCCCGGGTCCCAGATCCTGTTGTGCCTGTGAATAGGCTGCAGGGGGACGGTGAAGACCAGCAACAGCTTTCAGGGCTGCCACCTTCCGTGTGGGACAAGGAGCCGGACGTGTGCCTTTACGGGAAGAGGATCTGCCGAGGACGAGAGCCATGAGATGTTCATCCTCTGGGCAAGCCCGGGTCCCAGATCCTGATCTGCCTGTGAATAGTCTGCAGGGGGACGGTGAAGACCAGCAACAGCTTTCAGGGCTGCCACCTTCCATGTGAGACAAGAAGCCGGACGAGTGCCTTTTTGGAATCAGGCTCTGCCGAGGACGAGAGCCATGATATGTTCCTCCTCTGGGCAAGCCCGGGTCCTGAATCCTGTTGTGCCTGTGAATAGGCTGCAGGGGGACGGTGAAGACCAGCAACAGCTTTCAGGGCTGCCACCTTCCATGTGGGACAAGGAGCCGGACGTGTGCATTTTCAGAAATAGGCCCTGCCGAGGACGAGAGCCATGAGATGTTCCTCCTCTGGGCAAGCCCGGGCCCCAGATCTTGTTATGCCTGTGAATAGGCTGCAGGGGGACGTTGAAGACCAGCAACAGCTTTCCGGCCTGCCACCTTCCGTGTGGGACAAGGAGCCGGACCTGTGCCTTTTCGGAAACAGGCCCTGACGAGCACGAGAGACTAACCCTGACACTAACCCTAACCCTAACCCCTAACCCTAACCCTAAGCCCATCCCTAACGACCCTAACCCTAACCCTAACCCTAAGCCCTTAACACTAACCCTAACCCTAAACCCTAACCCTAACCCTAACTGTAACCCTAACCCGGACCCTATCTCCTAACTCTAACCCTAACCCTAACCCCTAACCCTAACCGTAACCCTAACCACCTAACCCTAACACTCACCCTAACACCTAACCCTAACCCTAATCCTAACCCCTAACCCTAACCTAAACCTAACCCTAAACCCTAACCCTAATGGCCCTAACCCTAACCCTAGCCCTTACCCCAACCCTAACCCTAATCCTAACCCTAACCCCTAACTGTAAACCTTTTCTGACAAGTTGCAGGATGTGTGCCGTTTCCGAAACAGGTTCTGCTGAGGACGAGAGCCATGAGATTTTCCTCCTCTGGGCAAGCCCGGGTCCCAGATCCTGTTGTGCCTGTGAATAGGCTGCAGGGGGACGGTGAAGACCAGCAACATCTTTCCGGGCTGCCACCTTCCGTGTGGGACACGGAGCCGGACGTGTGCCTTTCCAGAATCAGGCTCTGCCGAGGACGAGAGCCATGAGATGTTCCTCCTCTGGGCAAGCCCCGTTCCCAGATCCTGTTGTGCCTGTGAATAGGCTGCAGGGGGACGGTGAAGACCAGCAACAGCTTTCCGGCCTGCGAACTTCCGTGTGGGACAAGGAGCCGGACGTGTGCCTTTCCAGAATCAGACTCTGCCGAGGACGAGAGCCATGATATGTTCCTCCTCTGGGCAAGCCCGGGTCCTGAATCCTGTTGTACCTGTGAATAGGCTGCAGGGGGACGGTGAAGACCAGCAACAGCTTTCAGGGCTGCCACCTTCCGTGTGGGACAAGGAGCCGGACGTGTGCCTTTTCGGAAAGAGGCCATGCCGAGGACGAGAGGCATGAGATGTTCCTCCTCTGGGCAAGCCCGGGTCCCAGATCCTGTTGTGATTGTGAATAGGCTGCAGGGGGACAGTGAAGACCAGCAACAGCTTTCAGGGCTGCCACCTTCCATGTGAGAGAAGAAGCCGGACGAGTGCCTTTTTGGAATCAGGCTCTGCCGAGGACGAGAGCCATGAGATGTTCCTCCTCTGGGCAAGCCCGGGTTCTGAATCCTATTGTGCCTGTGAATAGGCTGCAGGGGGACGGTGAAGACCAGCAACAGCTTTCAGGGCTGCCACCTTCCGTGTGGGACAAGGAGCTGGACGTGTGCCTTTTCAGAAATAGGCCCTGCCGAGGACGAGAGCCATGAGATGTTCCTCCTCTGGGCAAGCCCGGGTCCCAGATCTTGTTATGCCTGTGAATAGGCTGCAGGGGGACGTTGAAGACCAGCAACAGCTTTCCGGCCTGCCACCTTCCGTGTGGGACAAGGAGCCGGACGTGTGCCTTTTCGGAAACAGGCCCTGCCGAGGACGAGAGCCATGAGATGTTCCTCCTGTGGGCAAGCCCGGGTCCCAGATCCTGACCTGCCTGTGAATAGGCTGCAGGGGGACGGTGAAGACCAGCAACATCCTTCAGGTGTGCCACCTTCCGTGTGGGACAAGGAGCCGGACGTGTGCCTTTTCGGAATCAGGCTCTGCCGAGGACGAGAGCCATGAGATGTTCCTCCTCTGGGCAAGCCCGGGTCCCAGATCCTGTTGTGCCTGTGAATAGGCTGCAGGGGGACAGTGAAGACCAGCAACAGCTTTCAGGGCTGCCACCTTCCATGTGAGAGAAGAAGCCGGACGAGTGCCTTTTTGGAATCAGGCTCTGCCGAGGACGAGAGCCATGAGATGTTCCTCCTCTGGGCAAGCCCGGGTCCTGAATCCTGTTGTGCCCGTGAATAGGTTGCAGGGGGACGGTGAAGACCAGCAACAGCTTTCAGGGCTGCCACCTTCCGTGTGGGACAAGGAGCCGGATGTGTGCATTTCCGGAATCAGGCTCTGCCGAGGACGAGAGCCATGAGATGTTCCTCCTCTGGGCAAGCCCGGGCCCCAGATCTTGTTATGCCTGTGAATAGGCTGCAGGGGGACGGTGAAGACCAGCAACGTCTTTCCGACCTGCCACCTTCCGTGTGGGACAAGGAGCCGGACGTGTGCCTTTTCGGAATCAGGCTCTGCCGAGGAAGAGAGCCATGAGATGTTCCTCCTCGGGGCAAGCCCGGGTCCCAGATCCTGTTGTGCCTGTGAATAGGCTGCAGGGGGACGGTGAAGACCAGCAACAGCTTTCAGGGCTGCCACCTTCCGTGTGGGACAAGGAGCCGGACGTGTGCCTTTTCGGGAAGAGTCTCTGCCGAGGACAAGAGACATGATATGTTCCTCCTCTGGGCGTGCCCGGGTCCTGAATACTGTTGTGCCTTTGAATAGGCTGCAGGGGGACGGTGAAGACCAGCAACAGCTTTCAGGGCTGCCACCTTCCGTGTGGGACAAGGAGCCGGACGTGTGACTTTGCGGAAATAGGCTCTGCCGAGGACGAGAGCCATGAGATGTTCCTCCTCTGGGCAAGCCCGGGTCCCAGATCCTGTCGTACCTGTGAATAGGCTGCAGTGGGACGGTGAAGACCAGCAACAGCTTTCAGGGCTGCCACCTTCCTTGTGGGACAAGGAGCCAGACGTGTGCCTTTTCGGAATCGGGCTCTGCCGAGGAAGAGAGCCATGAGATGTTCCTCCTCTGGGCATGCCCGGATCCTGAATCCTGTTGTGCCTGTGAATAGGCTGCAGGGGGATGGTGAAGATCAGCAACAGCTTTCAGGGCTGCCACCTTCCTTGTGGGACAAGGAGCCGGACGTGTGCCTTTTCGGAATCGGGCTCTGCCGAGGACGAGAGCCATGAGATGTTCCTCCTCTGGGCAAGCCCGGGTCCTGAATCCTGTTGTGCCTGTGAATAGGCTGCAGGGGGACGGTGAAGACTAGCAACAGCTTTCAGGGCTGCCACCTTCCGTGTGGGACAAGGAGCCGGACGTGTGCCTTTTCGGAAAGAGGCCCTGCCGAGGACGAGAGCCATGAGATGTTCCTCCTCTGGGCAAGCCCGGGTCCCAGATCCTGTTGTGCCTGTGAATAGGCTGCAGGGGGACGGTGAAGACCAGCAACATCTTTCCGGCCTGCGAACTTCCATGTGGGACAAGGAGCCGGACGTGTGCCTTTCCAGAATCAGACTCTGCCGAGGACGAGAGCCATGATATGTTCCTCCTCTGGGCAAGCCCGGGTCCTGAATCCTGTTGTACCTGTGAATAGGCTGCAGGGGGACGGTGAAGACCAGCAACAGCTTTCAGGGCTGCCACCTTCCGTGTGGGACAAGGAGCCGGACGTGTGCCTTTTCGGAATCAGGCTCTGCCGAGGACGAGAGCCATGAGATGTTCCTCCTCTGGGCAAGCCCGGGTCCCAGATCCTGTTGTGCCTGTGAATAGGCTGCAGGGGGACAGTGAAGACCAGCAACAGCTTTCAGGGCTGCCACCTTCCATGTGAGAGAAGAAGCCGGACGAGTGCCTTTTTGGAATCAGGCTCTGCCGAGGACGAGAGCCATGAGATGTTCCTCCTCTGGGCAAGCCCGGGTCCTGAATCCTGTTGTGCCCGTGAATAGGTTGCAGGGGGACGGTGAAGACCAGCAACAGCTTTCAGGGCTGCCACCTTCCGTGTGGGACAAGGAGCCGGATGTGTGCATTTCCGGAATCAGGCTCTGCCGAGGACGAGAGCCATGAGATGTTCCTCCTCGGGGCAAGCCCGGGTCCCAGATCCTGTTGTGCCTGTGAATAGGCTGCAGGGGGACGGTGAAGACCAGCAACGTCTTTCCGACCTGCCACCTTCCGTGTGGGACAAGGAGCCGGACGTGTGCCTTTTCGGAATCAGGCTCTGCCGAGGAAGAGAGCCATGAGATGTTCCTCCTCGGGGCAAGCCCGGGTCCCAGATCCTGTTGTGCCTGTGAATAGGCTGCAGGGGGACGGTGAAGACCAGCAACAGCTTTCAGGGCTGCCACCTTCCGTGTGGGACAAGGAGCCGGACGTGTGCCTTTTCGGGAAGAGTCTCTGCCGAGGACAAGAGACATGATATGTTCCTCCTCTGGGCGTGCCCGGGTCCTGAATACTGTTGTGCCTTTGAATAGGCTGCAGGGGGACGGTGAAGACCAGCAACAGCTTTCAGGGCTGCCACCTTCCGTGTGGGACAAGGAGCCGGACGTGTGACTTTGCGGAAATAGGCTCTGCCGAGGACGAGAGCCATGAGATGTTCCTCCTCTGGGCAAGCCCGGGTCCCAGATCCTGTCGTACCTGTGAATAGGCTGCAGTGGGACGGTGAAGACCAGCAACAGCTTTCAGGGCTGCCACCTTCCTTGTGGGACAAGGAGCCAGACGTGTGCCTTTTCGGAATCGGGCTCTGCCGAGGAAGAGAGCCATGAGATGTTCCTCCTCTGGGCATGCCCGGATCCTGAATCCTGTTGTGCCTGTGAATAGGCTGCAGGGGGATGGTGAAGATCAGCAACAGCTTTCAGGGCTGCCACCTTCCTTGTGGGACAAGGAGCCGGACGTGTGCCTTTTCGGAATCGGGCTCTGCCGAGGACGAGAGCCATGAGATGTTCCTCCTCTGGGCAAGCCCGGGTCCTGAATCCTGTTGTGCCTGTGAATAGGCTGCAGGGGGACGGTGAAGACCAGCAACAGCTTTCAGGGCTGCCACCTTCCATGTGGGACAAGGAGCCGGACGTGTGCATTTTCAGAAATAGGCCCTGCCGAGGACGAGAGCCATGAGATGTTCCTCCTCTGGGCAAGCCCGGGCCCCAGATCTTGTTATGCCTGTGAATAGGCTGCAGGGGGACGTTGAAGACCAGCAACAGCTTTCCGGCCTGCCACCTTCCGTGTGGGACAAGGAGCCGGACCTGTGCCTTTTCGGAAACAGGCCCTGACGAGCACGAGAGACTAACCCTAACACTAACCCTAACCCTAACCCCTAACCCTAACCCTAAGCCCATCCCTAACGACCCTAACCCTAACCCTAACCCTAAGCCCTTAACACTAACCCTAACCCTAAACCCTAACCCTAACCCTAACTGTAACCCTAACCCGGACCCTATCTCCTAACTCTAACCCTAACCCTAACCCCTAACCCTAACCGTAACCCTAACCACCTAACCCTAACACTCACCCTAACACCTAACCCTAACCCTAATCCTAACCCCTAACCCTAACCTAAACCTAACCCTAAACCCTAACCCTAATGGCCCTAACCCTAACCCTAGCCCTAACCCCAACCCTAACCCTAATCCTAACCCTAACCCCTAACTGTAAACCTTTTCTGACAAGTTGCAGGATGTGTGCCGTTTCCGAAACAGGTTCTGCTGAGGACGAGAGCCATGAGATTTTCCTCCTCTGGGCAAGCCCGGGTCCCAGATCCTGTTGTGCCTGTGAATAGGCTGCAGGGGGACGGTGAAGACCAGCAACATCTTTCCGGGCTGCCACCTTCCGTGTGGGACACGGAGCCGGACGTGTGCCTTTCCAGAATCAGGCTCTGCCGAGGACGAGAGCCATGAGATGTTCCTCCTCTGGGCAAGCCCCGTTCCCAGATCCTGTTGTGCCTGTGAATAGGCTGCAGGGGGACGGTGAAGACCAGCAACAGCTTTCCGGCCTGCGAACTTCCGTGTGGGACAAGGAGCCGGACGTGTGCCTTTCCAGAATGAGACTCTGCCGAGGACGAGAGCCATGATATGTTCCTCCTCTGGGCAAGCCCGGGTCCTGAATCCTGTTGTACCTGTGAATAGGCTGCAGGGGGACGGTGAAGACCAGCAACAGCTTTCAGGGCTGCCACCTTCCGTGTGGGACAAGGAGCCGGACGTGTGCCTTTTCGGAAAGAGGCCATGCCGAGGACGAGAGGCATGAGATGTTCCTCCTCTGGGCAAGCCCGGGTCCCAGATCCTGTTGTGATTGTGAATAGGCTGCAGGGGGACAGTGAAGACCAGCAACAGCTTTCAGGGCTGCCACCTTCCATGTGAGAGAAGAAGCCGGACGAGTGCCTTTTTGGAATCAGGCTCTGCCGAGGACGAGAGCCATGAGATGTTCCTCCTCTGGGCAAGCCCGGGTTCTGAATCCTATTGTGCCTGTGAATAGGCTGCAGGGGGACGGTGAAGACCAGCAACAGCTTTCAGGGCTGCCACCTTCCGTGTGGGACAAGGAGCTGGACGTGTGCCTTTTCAGAAATAGGCCCTGCCGAGGACGAGAGCCATGAGATGTTCCTCCTCTGGGCAAGCCCGGGTCCCAGATCCTGTTATGCCTGTGAATAGGCTGCAGGGGGACGTTGAAGACCAGCAACAGCTTTCCGGCCTGCCACCTTCCGTGTGGGACAAGGAGCCGGACGTGTGCCTTTTCGGAAACAGGCCCTGCCGAGGACGAGAGCCATGAGATGTTCCTCCTGTGGGCAAGCCCGGGTCCCAGATCCTGACCTGCCTGTGAATAGGCTGCAGGGGGACGGTGAAGACCAGCAACATCCTTCAGGTGTGCCACCTTCCGTGTGGGACAAGGAGCCGGACGTGTGCCTTTTCGGAATCAGGCTCTGCCGAGGACGAGAGCCATGAGATGTTCCTCCTCGGGGCAAGCCCGGGTCCCAGATCCTGTTGTGCCTGTGAATAGGCTGCAGGGGGACAGTGAAGACCAGCAACAGCTTTCAGGGCTGCCACCTTCCATGTGAGAGAAGAAGCCGGACGAGTGCCTTTTTGGAATCAGGCTCTGCCGAGGACGAGAGCCATGAGATGTTCCTCCTCTGGGCAAGCCCGGGTCCTGAATCCTGTTGTGCCCGTGAATAGGTTGCAGGGGGACGGTGAAGACCAGCAACAGCTTTCAGGGCTGCCACCTTCCGTGTGGGACAAGGAGCCGGATGTGTGCATTTCCGGAATCAGGCTCTGCCGAGGACGAGAGCCATGAGATGTTCCTCCTCTGGGCAAGCCCGGGCCCCAGATCTTGTTATGCCTGTGAATAGGCTGCAGGGGGACGGTGAAGACCAGCAACGTCTTTCCGACCTGCCACCTTCCGTGTGGGACAAGGAGCCGGACGTGTGCCTTTTCGGAATCAGGCTCTGCCGAGGAAGAGAGCCATGAGATGTTCCTCCTCGGGGCAAGCCCGGGTCCCAGATCCTGTTGTGCCTGTGAATAGGCTGCAGGGGGACGGTGAAGACCAGCAACAGCTTTCAGGGCTGCCACCTTCCGTGTGGGACAAGGAGCCGGACGTGTGCCTTTTCGGGAAGAGTCTCTGCCGAGGACAAGAGACATGATATGTTCCTCCTCTGGGCGTGCCCGGGTCCTGAATACTGTTGTGCCTTTGAATAGGCTGCAGGGGGACGGTGAAGACCAGCAACAGCTTTCAGGGCTGCCACCTTCCGTGTGGGACAAGGAGCCGGACGTGTGACTTTGCGGAAATAGGCTCTGCCGAGGACGAGAGCCATGAGATGTTCCTCCTCTGGGCAAGCCCGGGTCCCAGATCCTGTCGTACCTGTGAATAGGCTGCAGTGGGACGGTGAAGACCAGCAACAGCTTTCAGGGCTGCCACCTTCCTTGTGGGACAAGGAGCCAGACGTGTGCCTTTTCGGAATCGGGCTCTGCCGAGGAAGAGAGCCATGAGATGTTCCTCCTCTGGGCATGCCCGGATCCTGAATCCTGTTGTGCCTGTGAATAGGCTGCAGGGGGATGGTGAAGATCAGCAACAGCTTTCAGGGCTGCCACCTTCCTTGTGGGACAAGGAGCCGGACGTGTGCCTTTTCGGAATCGGGCTCTGCCGAGGACGAGAGCCATGAGATGTTCCTCCTCTGGGCAAGCCCGGGTCCAGAATCCTGTTGTGCCTGTGAATAGGCTGCAGGGGGACGGTGAAGACTAGCAACAGCTTTCAGGGCTGCCACCTTCCGTGTGGGACAAGGAGCCGGACGTGTGCCTTTTCGGAAAGAGGCCCTGCCGAGGACGAGAGCCATGAGATGTTCCTCCTCTGGGCAAGCCCGGGTCCCAGATCCTGTTGTGCCTGTGAATAGGCTGCAGGGGGACGGTGAAGACCAGCAACATCTTTCCGGCCTGCGAACTTCCATGTGGGACAAGGAGCCGGACGTGTGCCTTTCCAGAATCAGACTCTGCCGAGGACGAGAGCCATGATATGTTCCTCCTCTGGGCAAGCCCGGGTCCTGAATCCTGTTGTACCTGTGAATAGGCTGCAGGGGGACGGTGAAGACCAGCAACAGCTTTCAGGGCTGCCACCTTCCGTGTGGGACAAGGAGCCGGACGTGTGCCTTTTCGGAATCAGGCTCTGCCGAGGACGAGAGCCATGAGATGTTCCTCCTCTGGGCAAGCCCGGGTCCCAGATCCTGTTGTGCCTGTGAATAGGCTGCAGGGGGACAGTGAAGACCAGCAACAGCTTTCAGGGCTGCCACCTTCCATGTGAGAGAAGAAGCCGGACGAGTGCCTTTTTGGAATCAGGCTCTGCCGAGGACGAGAGCCATGAGATGTTCCTCCTCTGGGCAAGCCCGGGTCCTGAATCCTGTTGTGCCCGTGAATAGGTTGCAGGGGGACGGTGAAGACCAGCAACAGCTTTCAGGGCTGCCACCTTCCGTGTGGGACAAGGAGCCGGACGTGTGCATTTCCGGAATCAGGCTCTGCCGAGGACGAGAGCCATGAGATGTTCCTCCTCTGGGCAAGCCCGGGTCCCCAGATCCTGTTGTGCCTGTGAATAGGCTGCAGGGGGACGGTGAAGACCAGCAACGTCTTTCCGACCTGCCACCTTCCGTGTGGGACAAGGAGCCGGACGTGTGCCTTTTCGGAATCAGGCTCTGCCGAGGAAGAGAGCCATGAGATGTTCCTCCTCGGGGCAAGCCCGGGTCCCAGATCCTGTTGTGCCTGTGAATAGGCTGCAGGGGGACGGTGAAGACCAGCAACAGCTTTCAGGGCTGCCACCTTCCGTGTGGGACAAGGAGCCGGACGTGTGCCTTTTCGGGAAGAGTCTCTGCCGAGGACAAGAGACATGATATGTTCCTCCTCTGGGCGTGCCCGGGTCCTGAATACTGTTGTGCCTTTGAATAGGCTGCAGGGGGACGGTGAAGACCAGCAACAGCTTTCAGGGCTGCCACCTTCCGTGTGGGACAAGGAGCCGGACGTGTGACTTTGCGGAAATAGGCTCTGCCGAGGACGAGAGCCATGAGATGTTCCTCCTCTGGGCAAGCCCGGGTCCCAGATCCTGTCGTACCTGTGAATAGGCTGCAGTGGGACGGTGAAGACCAGCAACAGCTTTCAGGGCTGCCACCTTCCTTGTGGGACAAGGAGCCAGACGTGTGCCTTTTCGGAATCGGGCTCTGCCGAGGAAGAGAGCCATGAGATGTTCCTCCTCTGGGCATGCCCGGATCCTGAATCCTGTTGTGCCTGTGAATAGGCTGCAGGGGGATGGTGAAGATCAGCAACAGCTTTCAGGGCTGCCACCTTCCTTGTGGGACAAGGAGCCGGACGTGTGCCTTTTCGGAATCGGGCTCTGCCGAGGACGAGAGCCATGAGATGTTCCTCCTCTGGGCAAGCCCGGGTCCTGAATCCTGTTGTGCCTGTGAATAGGCTGCAGGGGGGACGGTGAAGACTAGCAACAGCTTTCAGGGCTGCCACCTTCCGTGTGGGACAAGGAGCCGGACGTGTGCCTTTTCGGAAAGAGGCCCTGCCGAGGACGAGAGCCATGAGATGTTCCTCCTCTGGGCAAGCCCGGGTCCCAGATCCTGTTGTGCCTGTGAATAGGCTGCAGGGGGGACGGTGAAGACCAGCAACAGCTTTCAGGGCTGCCACCTTCCGTGTGGGACAAGGAGCCGGACGTGTGCCTTTACGGGAAGAGGCTCTGCCGAGGACGAGAGCCATGAGATGTTCCTCCTCTGGGCAAGCCCGGGTCCCAGATCCTGATCTGCCTGTGAATAGTCTGCAGGGGGACGGTGAAGACCAGCAACAGCTTTCAGGGCTGCCACCTTCCATGTGAGACAAGAAGCCGGACGAGTGCCTTTTTGGAATCAGGCTCTGCCGAGGACGAGAGCCATGATATGTTCCTCCTCTGGGCAAGCCCGGGTCCTGAATCCTGTTGTGCCTGTGAATAGGCTGCAGGGGGACGGTGAAGACCAGCAACAGCTTTCAGGGCTGCCACCTTCCATGTGGGACAAGGAGCCGGACGTGTGCATTTTCAGAAATAGGCCCTGCCGAGGACGAGAGCCATGAGATGTTCCTCCTCTGGGCAAGCCCGGGCCCCAGATCTTGTTATGCCTGTGAATAGGCTGCAGGGGGACGTTGAAGACCAGCAACAGCTTTCCGGCCTGCCACCTTCCGTGTGGGACAAGGAGCCGGACCTGTGCCTTTTCGGAAACAGGCCCTGACGAGCACGAGAGACTAACCCTGACACTAACCCTAACCCTAACCCCTAACCCTAACCCTAAGCCCATCCCTAACGACCCTAACCCTAACCCTAACCCTAAGCCCTTAACACTAACCCTAACCCTAAACCCTAACCCTAACCCTAACTGTAACCCTAACCCGGACCCTATCTCCTAACTCTAACCCTAACCCTAACCCCTAACCCTAACCGTAACCCTAACCACCTAACCCTAACACTCACCCTAACACCTAACCCTAACCCCTAATCCTAACCCCTAACCCTAACCTAAACCTAACCCTAAACCCTAACCCTAATGGCCCTAACCCTAACCCTAGCCCTTACCCCAACCCTAACCCTAATCCTAACCCTAACCCCTAACTGTACACCTTTTCTGACAAGTTGCAGGATGTGTGCCGTTTCCGAAACAGGTTCTGCTGAGGACGAGAGCCATGAGATTTTC